>NW_026558421.1:95000-205445 GCF_026930045.1 Uloborus diversus
CTGGCGATATATCGTCAAGGCGTCCGCCGAATTATAACACCACTTCAGTTTATATCGAAATCAACAATGATTTCACCCCAAAAAGGGGCAAAAGACCCCCTTTGGAGCATACGAATGCAACTAAATAAGGAAAGTGCACAACTAGACCCCACTAGGAGTCAACGTACCAAATTTCAACTTTCTAGGACATTTCGTTCTTGAGTTATGCGACATACATACACACATACATATGTACATACGGACGTCAGGAGATAACTCGCTGTAATTAACTCGAGGATCGTCAAAATGGATATTTGGGGGTGTCTGTACGTTCTTAGGCACATATCCACGTGTGGTCAGGTTGAAAAAAAACTCAACATTCATTTGGGGTTGAGCAAAATGGTAATTAAGGCCGATTTTTGGGTGAAAATGTTTTTCGCGAATACAATACTTCCTTTTTTGTAAAAGGAAGTAAAAAACAGTTAAAATAGTAATCAGATATGATTGAAGATTTAACAGACAAACAAGTTCTTCAGGTCATCAAAAAAAAAAAAAAAAAAACAATTTCGAAGATATAATCTTCTTGTTCTTTTAAAAATGGTTCCTGAATTCGACCCAGCAGATTTACCCCCTTTTATCCCTTTTTCAATTGCATTCCCAATACCCCATCAGTAAACCAATACCACCGTTTTTTCGGTTTGTCGAATTGACATTCCTGAATCCATTAAAGAACGAGCATGGTACACAAGGCTTCATGAACAGTATTCTTTCAGATTTCCTTGTCCTGTCCCTAAAACAAAATAGGAATAAAAAAAAAATAATTCGAGTTTTGATATTTTGAATTCAAATTATGTTTTTCGCAATCACGAGTGTGTGTATGTAGGCGTGTGTGTTTGTGTGTTGGGGTATGTGTATGTGTGTGCAGGCATGTGTGTTTGTGTCTGTGTGCTGGCATAAGTGTGTGGGTAGTTGTGTGTATGAATATGTGTGTGGGGGTGGGGTATGTGTATGTGTGTGTAGGCATATGTGTTTGTGTCTGTGTGCAGGCATGAATGCGTGGGTAGTTGTGTTTATGTGTGTTTATGTTTTTGTGTGCGTAGGTGTCTGTATGTATGCGTTTGAGTGTTTGTGTGTGTGTGTATGTGTTTGTGTGTGTATGTGTTTGTGTGTGTGTATGTGTTTGTGTGCGTAGGTGTCTGTATGTATGCGTGTGAGTGTTTGTGTGTGTGTATGTGTTTGGGTGTGTGTGTATGTGTTTGTGTGTGTATGTGTTTGTGTGTGTGTATGTGTTTGTGTGTGTGTGTTCGTGTGTGTGTGTGTAGTTGTGTATGTATGCGCGTGTGTGTAGGACATGGATGCAACCTGGAGACGGCTTTCGCTATAGGTGCAGCATCGTGAGGAGCCGGTCGACGGTGGTGCTGCAGAGGGTGGCGGTGGGAAAATAAAACGTCAAAAACAGTCAAATGAGCACAATAAGCAATCGTGATTGCTCAACGAATTTCAAAATCAATCAGGTGAAATTTACATATTTGGCTACATGGGGGTAAAAGTACGCAGTACGCACTTTTGCTCCGATGCTCTGCGAACTTTTACCCTATTTGACTATTTTGATATTTCATATATAGGCCAGTGAGTAGTGAAAGCATTGAATTTTTTTCTTTTACTAATAATAAAGCTGAAAGTCTCTCTGTCAGTATCTCTGCGACGCGCATAGCGCCTAGACCGTTTGGCCGATTTTCATGAAATTTCGTACAAAGTTAGTTTGTAGCATGGGGGTGTGCACCTCGAAGCGATTTTTCAAAAATTCGATTTGTTCTTTTTTCTATTCCAATTTTAAGAAAATTTTTCCGAGCAAATTATCACAACGTGGAATAGTAAATTACGAAATCATCATAACGTGGAACCGTAATATGGGCGAGCCATTTAACATAGCAAGTGGAGATAAATTCATCATCCATTATTGTTTAATATAGAGGCGAACCAAATGATCTTTTAATTTTTTACTACGGACAAAGCCATGCGGGTACCACTAGTAAGAAATAAAACGTTAAAGGCAGGAATATTACTACATAAAAACATCAAAGCGATCGGTCCATTCTGTTTTATAAAATGTTGAAACAAAGTACAGTAAAACCTGTAAAGTTGACCACCCTTGTAAGCTGACCACCTGCTTATGTTGACCTCTTTTGTCAGGAACGGAATAGTACTAACTAATATAATGAAGGAAAACCTCTGTAACTTGACCACCTCTCTATCTTGACCACCTGTCTATCTTGACCACTATTATACACCAAATTTGGTTTGGAGTATTGTAAAAATCAATTTGTAAGTTGACCACTTAGTATTTTTCAAACGTAATCAAGCAAATAATTTTTTTAAGTTATTTTTTATAGCTTCCCATGAATAATTTTAATGCTTTGATACACTGTTGCCAACTGCTCTGCATTTTTAACTGCCTTTATGAAGTAGGAGAGTCCAGCTTGTTGCTCTTTGTGTTATAAGTTTTACAAAAATGGCTTCAAAAAAAAAGTTAGTTGAACTTGAGGTTGATAAAAAGTATGAAGTATTAAAATTAATTGAAAAAGGGAAAAACAAGAGAAAATTAGCTGACACACATGGAATTTCTAAAACTACAGTGTCTAATATAGTATATAGTAAAAAACAAGGGGGGGGGGGGGGAATAAAAATATTTGAATAACATTTTTAATTATTGTTTCGAAGTAATGTTAAACAACGAAAGTGAGTTGAACAGAAATAGTAAGTGTGAATTAGTGAAAAAATGAATACATAATGCAAGAAATGACAAAAAAAAAAAAAACAATCAGTACCACCCTTTATAAGTTGGCCACCAAAGTATTGCACCGCAAGTGGTCAACTTACACAGGTTTCACTGTATTGAAAATATTACAGCAAAACTGTTCAAAACACACTAACCTCAATTTTGATCACCTTAACGTAATGTAACGCCATGAGATTTCGTTTTACAACTGGAACTTTTTTGACAACTGGAATTTATTTTGGCTGGAGGCCGGTCGTGCAACTACATGGGGTCTATTAAAAAAATCACAGCGTACTTTCTCCCAGTGCGTACTATTATACTACATAGTATGCAACAAAAGCAAGCTATTTTTAATCTTAAAACGTAATAGCAACTAAAAGCTGTGTTTATATGGAATAAGACCAAATTGTAAAATTTTCGGAATACATTTAGAGGGTTTGTATTTACGTCAAAACGTCCTAAAATTCGAACAAAACAAATACAGTCGGACCTCCATATATCGAAGTAGCAAATTGCCGGAAAATATTCGATATATAGAAATTTCGATACATAGAAACGATCTTATTTTATCCTAAAAATCTCCTAAAACATTAAAATTAAAGCTCATTTTGGTGTATGAAACCTAATTTCTAATTTGTACGAGCCTCAGATTAAATGAAAATTAGTAATTAAAAAATTCTTCGGCAATTAAACTTGATCCGTAACATTAGGGGATTTTCGTTTCGACAAATCGAGAGAAAAGTAAAAAATTAATCAAAACGACTAGGAACAATAATCAACAGACAAAAAGGATGACTTGAAACTGATTTTACAATGTTACTAGTTACAACTGAGATATTTGAAATGAACTTGAGGGAATTTAAGAATTCCAGAACGAAACAACGACCTATCTACACACCCCTCAACCCCAGATTCCTTATGAGTTTCGTAGCAATCTTTAGTGAACATAAATTTCTCCTCTAACCTTTATTTTTCATGAGACTAACAGTCTAAAGAGGAAAATAAATCTACGAATGTCTCGAAAAAAATTTCGATATATAGAGATTTTTTCGATATATAGGAACAATTTTTCTATGTAATGAACATAGAAATTTGCTGGGATTTCGATATATAGAAAATTTCGATATATGGAAGTTCGATATAAGGAGGTTCGACTTTATTTCAATAACATTTCCAAAGCAAAATTAGAGGTATTTCCTAATACATACCAGTAAACAATAGTTCAGTCGAATTTGTGAAAGGGCTGTGAAAATTTTTATAACTATCAGAAAATGTTGAAACAGCTCTTGAAATACCAAAAGAATCAGGAATTGCTTACCTGAAATTGAATTATCAAAGCGTGCGATGGTTGATTTCTTGTAGCTTCGTCAGTTGATTCTTATGTAATGATCTTCATCTGGCAGAACTTTCTGTAGCATTCAACTAGATTTTGAGCAAACAGATGTCATCGCCTGAGATACTGTAGCCTTTCAAATTTGAAAGCGGTGGGGTTTAATTCATCGTTGTTACAAAATGTACCTAGTGCACTGTTGCTTTGCCAATGCAGCGCATGCCATATCTTTATAAAAATGAATGTTTGTCTGTATGTCATCCATGAACTCAAAAACTACCCGGCAGATTTGGCTGAAACTTTCACCGTTTGTTATTTTTGGTACTGGGAATGTCTATAGACCAGTTCTAAAAAAATCCGATCGATAGTTCCTTTCTTTATCCCAATTTAAGTCACAATCCATTAGATAAATACGAATAAAATGATCGGCTGCAGAAATCGATTCGCGTGAAAGATCTCATTGATAAGAAGTTAGCTGTTGCCATTTTTCTTGAGTTTGAACAAATAAATTCTTTCTTTATTGTTTTATGGCTTTTCATGCAACGGGGGGATTTAAAACTTTTTCTATTTGATATTTTTAGCGATGGAATGATCTTGCAAACTGCGTGAGTACAAAATTTGAGTAGAGTCACGGCTTCACTGGATACCTGGACCGATTATTATGAAAATGGCTATATATATGTATTTTTCCACGGAGAAGGTGCATAATATGCTCACTGAAGCCACTCGCCACCAGGTGGCACTGCAGAGTAGCAACTTCTGCCCCGTTCAACCGATTGTCATGAAAATCAGTATAATGATGTATTTTTTTGTTGGCGTAGCAACGCGCGTCGGGTATAGCTAGTACTAAATACAAATTAATTTCATGCAATTCTTGAGATATATTTGAAGTCATTTCATTAATAGAATTCCCAAAATATTTGCATGCACATAATAACAGCGATGCAAATCGCTTTTGATTGTTTATTTCTTCTAGCACGTCCAAACAATGTTCATGAAGTATTTACATTTGGCAGTTGAATTAAAAAGTGCTTGCAGTAATTTTAAATTTATAATATGTGTATCCCGTTGGTTACTATTATTATTATGCACATCCGTATCACAAACTGTCTCGGTGGCATCTAGATTTATTTTTGATGCACTAACACCCAGCTCAACATCATTACATGCTCGGCTACAATCAAAAACGAAGATTCGATAAGCGAAATTGTAAAACCAGAATCAAATCTGCGGTCAAAACGAAGACGTTTAGATTAACCATTTTACTTCACACAGCTTGTCAGTAACACAGCTTGAAATAATTCAAAAGATGAGTTGTTTCATTCCTTAAGGGGTCACTGTACCTTTCAAGCAATTTCTTTTAGTTTATATAAATTTTATATTTCTTTGAAACCATAACATGCATACTTGTTTCGTAATCAATAATTTATTTTCAAAATTTAAAAATATTGCCTACTTTTTTTAAAAATTCAAAAAATTGAGGAAAATTTCAACTTTTTAAAATCCCTAAGGCTTTTTTATTTTTGCACTCATTAAAAAAAAGTTTTTTGCAAAACGATCACTATAATCATGTCTAAAAATCTGTGCATTCATTTGCTTATGAGTTCATTCGAAAATTTTCTGTGATTAATTATGTAAAAAATCAAAGTTTTTTTTAAAATTTGGTTTTTAAAGTTTTAACATGCTCTAAACATTAGAGTAATTTATAAAATGCTTATCTAATGCATAGTTTTGTCAAGTATGTTATCCCAATTGCAAAAAGTATTACTTCAAAGCTGTATCTTTAATAGAAAAAAATCCTTAGGGATTCTAATGACATGAAAACACAAAAAAACCATCATCGAGAAAAAGCAATTTGAAGTTTTTCGTTTGCATAAGAACACATAGGGAGCATTGCCTAAAACCACTCATAAATTTTTAAATATTTGAACTAAAGCATTGAAACTTTTCCCCTGTGTTCAAAATAGTTTTTTGTTGTGAAATAAGCAATATTTTTTTTTTTTGATCGTTTCATCTATTTTGAGGTACTGTAACCAGGGGCGGCAAATAGGGGAAGCGAGAGGGGGCGGTTGCACCCCCAAATTTTTCACTAAGAATAATGAAAAAATGGCTAAATTCAATTTAGATAACTTAGAAAATTATTTGCTTGCATTTTAAGAACAGAAAAAACAGATGGAGAATAATTGTTAGCCTTAACTAAAGAAGTAATCTCTTCATATGTGGGTTAAATATTTCAAAATTGTGTACTTTATGCTATGATTGTGTATCTTCTATGAGATGTCCGTACAGTTTTTAGACTGCGCAATTGTTACGCGTAAACTCCATGTCATTTTACATAAAATTTTATGCTCATATTATAACTTAATGTTTAGCTAATAAGTGTTCATTGATTCCTTGTACTAGAAACATATTTTAGCCACTCGATTTAGCAACATTATATGCTTTCTTAGAAACTCTTTGTAAAGATATGCTTTTTATGAAAATCATCCCACATCAAAAAATACTTTCACATCAACAAATATATCATGAGGCTCTTTACTTGACAATCTCTGAGTGACACACGATGGTATTCAAAAGTTAAATCTATAAAAGCCCCGTGGAAGAATTACTGGAAAGTGACCTTTTCAATGATAGAAAATCTGATGTCATTTTAATATGTATGACTTTGTTTGAATTTTTGTTTACTGTATTTTATACTGCGGAGCGTTTTTTGAACAATGCTACACTCTATCATAAAAATTTCAATCCGCTAACCTTAATTCTTGGATTGACAATTGATTTCACACTAATGCATGCTTGGGCCTTTGAACAAAGTGTAAAACTTTGTGACAGAACTTTCCATAACAGTTTTTACTGTATGCCAATGTAGAAGAGGTAACAAAACCACATGAAGTTTTAGTCAAAATATTAAATCACTATTTTGGATAAAATGATCAATTCAGTTTCTCAAGAAATTGAGACAGGATTTGATGAGATATATTTATCGTTGATCTGTCCAATATTATGTAGATCGGTTATATAAAGCGAAAAAGAAAATATTACACTTATAAATAAAATGTATAGCACGAGGGAAGAGGAATTGTTTTGTGAATTGCGACTATACATTTTAATGACGCTAAATGAATACTAGCCCAATTTAAAAAGTTTTCTTGGATACTTTAAAGAGCGGAATTTGAAGGAAATGTGTTTTTTAATCTAACTTTCTTGTTTCATTGTTTTTTGACTATTTCAATCAGGTCAGTCATTTTACAGTAGATAAATTTTGTGTCTCAACTTCAATATTGCTTTATTGTTCTTAACATTAAAACCATTTTATTATCACTTCCTGTTAACCAATATGTATTTTATACCGTACTGAGGAAATTCATGTTCAAAAAAACTCGACCCCCCAAACGAAATGCTGAAATGCCGCCCCTGACTGTAACCCCTAATACTATGAAATCTATGTGATTTTTTTCAAAGCATTTTGTCAACTTTCTTTCGAGACACCGATCCTATAAAAAGGGGCGGGGCGAATTTGTTTACATCTTCAATTGTTAGTTAATTAGATTTCGGAGTTTAATCCACACAAATTATGCATTTTCGGATTCAGAAAAATGTCTCGTATTTTACGTAGCTTTTCTTGAGAAATCGTTTATTTGAACGCATAAAACTTCACAATTCCCTTAGGTAGACGATATTGCTCTCAATATTTTAATAACTTCAAGTAAATAGTTAGCCGTACAACTCTGATTGTTAGAAATAGTGATTACATTTAAAATTCAGACGAAGGCTGTGTACGTCGGACCTACTTTTTCTTTTTAACCTTAAATTGTATGATGATATGTACGTATGAATTGTATATAACTGTATGAACAATGGAATGTAATAAAACAACTTTTTATCAATGTAGCAATAACCTTTAATATGCAACATCTTTTGAAAAGAATTTTAGTTGAAATATTTCAGTCAAAAAAAAAAAAAAAAAAATTGAATTTTGACCACTTGAATTCAAATTATGTTTTTCGCAATCACGAGTGTGTGTGTGTGTGTATGTGTGTGTGTATATAGGCATGTGTGATTATGCGTGTGTGGGTGTGTGTGTTTGTGTGTAGGGGGTACGAAACAGGGAACCCCGCTCTGCTATGCCATCTGGGGCTTCCAGAGAACTGACCTTTCGGCCGGGGCCCCCTTACCCGTAAGGGAACGAGATCTAAACCACTTACGACTCTAGACACCGTGGACCCAGGTACGGACCTGACTCCGGTGGTGCCCATTGCCTACTCACTGTCCCACTCGATAGCCATTGGGCAGATACAAATCTGCTCACACGCAAGTAAAGAGTGGTCGTTTTACATACGTGGATGCTACACCATCAAAACCCTCCCCATTTACCCGGGCTTGGGACCGGCATAGGGACGGGCCCGGTCCCCCAAAGACCAGACCCCACCTACGGCTGGGTTTGTGTGTAGGGGGTATGTGTATGTGTGTATAGGCATATGTGTTTGTGTCTATATGCAGGCATGAGTGTGATTAGTGTGTGGGTAGTTGTGTGTAGGTGTGTGTATGTGTAGGTGTCTGTATGTATGCGTGTGTGCGTATGTATGTGTTTGAGTGTGTGTTTGTGTGTGTGTGTGTGTCTGTAGGTTTATGTTTTTGTGTGTGCGCGTGTGTGTGTGTAGTTGTGTATGTGTGTGTTGGTGTATGTTTTTGTGTGTGCGCGCGTGTGTGTGTGTAGTTGTGTATGTATGCGCGTGTGTGTAACATATGGATGCAACCTGGAGACGGTTTTCGCTATAGGAGCAGCATCGTGAGGAGCCGGTCGACGGTGATGCTGCAGAGGGTGCTGGCGGGAAAATAAAATGATAGCACATCAAAACAGTCAAATGAAAGCAATAAGCAATCGTGATTGCTCAAAAAATGCTAAGATTACGAACTTGGTCCCAAGGGTTCTAAACCTCGAACCATTTTTTAAAAATTGGATCAGCTAAAAACAAGTAATTTATGACTAATAGTTTTATCTAGAAAATGAAATTCATTCGTCACTGATATGAATGCAAACATCCAAGTTTGCCTACTTGTCCGAACCAATATTGATGTTCAGCTCGTTTTTGTACATTTTGTCAGCTATTGTAAGATTTGTATTGCTTTATTGTACAAGCTTGCCTGTTTGGTTTTTATATGTTTAATTTCATAACTCCATTTGTTGTTACTACTGTAACTTTTTACAACTAATGGACTTGTGAAATATCCCAAATACATGATGGTCATGAGACATGGCCTAGTTTTATCATCTTTAAAACATTTTTAATTTTTTCTTTAGGCCAAGATGTTAGCTTTCCCATTTTGGACAACTTTCAGCTGTTTTTTTTTTTTTTTATTGAATTCTTGACTTATAGAAGGAGTTATTCTCCGGATCACTTCAGTTATCCGATCGAAAAAAATAAACATTATTCTTAATCAACAGTCTCATATGTATTACGAAATCCTTCAAAAATACCGAAAATTACAAGGATTTGTTTTTAAATTGTACTTCAGAAATCAGTTTAAGTGCATTTCTTTACATGGAAGATAAAATGTAAAATATTATTTTCTTTATTTTTTCTTTTTTGAGTTCTTAAGTAGTATGGATTAGGTCTACTTTAATTAGACATTAATAACCACCTTTACAAATGCGTAGTTTACAAATTGCTGCCAAAGATTTTTTTTTCTCCTTAAAACAACATATTTAGCGCTTAACTAGTTTCTGAAATAAACGGTTCAATTACAATTTAGGTGTTAAGCGATTTCAAAATAAAAGCTACTCTCAAAGCATCCTTAATTTCAGATCATTCAGAGTCATAATTTTAATTTTAATCATTTTAGGGCGTATTTTTATACCTGCGTAATTTGATTTTTTCAATCTATGTTTTTTCGTGTCTACAAAGTTTATGAGATTCTAACAATTTTTATTTTGACAGATGCTTTCCTATTATAAAGCCTAATGATGGCACCTAAGTCGGCAACGATGTCACAAAGAAGAATCAAGTTCGTGATGTAAAAATATTGACCTTGAAAAAAATTAGCATTCGATTTTAAATGAATTGCTGCAATTTCACTGTAAAAACTACTAATCTGTATTTATAGGTAATGTATACGAAATAAAATAATTTGGCAATTTTTAATGGTGTGAGTGTTTCGTTTTTTCTCATGAAAACAGTATAACAGAATATAAATTTTATATAAACCCTGACAGATTTTACTATACTGAGTGAAAATTGTTTCTGTTAAGTAGATCTGGAATTCTGAACTGTCACATATTTATTGTTTTCATCTATGTAAACTTGAAAAGGTTAATATGATTAAGTATTATCTAATCTATAATAATATTCAGTTTACAATAGAAACCATTCTGTGCAGTCTAAATGCTGAATACTGCACATATGGTGTGAAATAACGTTAGTTTGTCAATAGTATTTCTCAAATAAAGTAGTTCCAAGTGCAACTTATAACATTAAAAAAAGGAGAAAACCATGAAAATGATCTGTTTTACCAGAAAAGGTAAATAAATACACGGAATTGTATGTATAAAGTTAAAATAAACTTAAAGGTATAATGGATTGCACACTGTAAATCATTTCCCACGTTATGCTGCTCATTTTAGCAACACAATAATGCTTAAAGTGAAAAAAGTACTTTTAGTGATGGTACGATGTAGTGTTTTCAGTTATATATAAAAAAAACCTTCTCATTTTTACTACCTTCGTGGATCAAAAAGTTTTTTTTTATGAAAAGGCTATAATTGTTCTTAAAATAAATCTTCAGACCATATTTTGCAATTTCCTTCTATTTGTAAATTTTTAAGTTTTCAACAAGCTAAAATTTTTTTGTAGAAATGAAAAAGCGCCATTTTTCCTCCTTTAACAGGTGTTTATAAAATATAATGACGGCATTGATTTATTTTGTGTACAAAGAAATTAATATCAATAAAACATATTTAGCAGCAGTTAATTATTTTTATGTAAAATGCTTTTATATTTCTTTACTTGTTGCTTTTCATAGCCTAAAACATTATTTTTGTTGTTGAAAAACGTTAGAAAAGGAACAGATTTCATATGTAGGCTGACGTACATACAGAATCAATTGCTTTACTTTTCTATGTTGTTCTTCAGCTGTAAAAGCAGGGGTTTCGGCTATAAAAAGAGACAACGATAGGGGGGAAAACCCGTTTGCATAAAAATTTATAACTATTTAATTTATGGTTTACTGCTGTTAATTTTAATGTACAAATCATTTATAAAACCGTATACTACTGCGTCTTTTATGGCGCAGTGCAGCTGATTTCGCAGTATATTATACTGCTAACTTTACAGTTTGTTACTGTTAATTTTGCCGGGCAATTTCATTAAAAGACAGTATATTACTGTTAATTTTGCATATTATCTCTGTTATTTTACAAGCCAATTCATTCCTAAAACAGTATATTACTGCCAATTTTACAGTTTGATACTGTAAGTTTTACAGGGCAGTTTCATTAAAAAACAGCATATTGCTGCTAATTTTACTTAAAATCATTGTTAATTTCACAGGGCATTTCCATTAAAATTCCATTCCAGCTAATTTTACAGTATATCGCTGTAAATTTCAGAGTAAAAGTCTGTTATAAGACAATATATTACTGTAAATTTTAGTTTAAAATTGTAAATTTTAGTTTTCTTTGGAATGTCAGCTGCCAGTATTATACTGTAAAAACAACAGGTTTTTTTTGCAGTGTAGTATTGATATTGTTTATTTTGAAAGTGTTCCCCCCCCCCCTTTAATTTGAATATTCTAATTTTTTGACTCAAAGTAAATCTTCATCACTATTAACTTTTCGATTATTCTTTCTAAGATTATTTTTAATTGAGTATACAGTTTATTCTAACTTTTTGACTCAAAGTAAATCTTCATCACTATAAACTTTTGGATTATTCTTTCTAAGATTATTTTTAACCGAGTATACAGTTTATTCTATTTTTTTGACTCAAAGTAAATCTTCATCACTATAAACTTTTCGATTATTCTTTCTGAGATTATTTTTAATTGAGTATACAGTTTATTCTAACTTTTTGACTCAAAGTAAATCTTCATCACTATAAACTTTTGGATTATTCTTTCTAAGATTATTTTTAATTGAGTATACAGTTTAACTCTCTTAATACGATCATGTTTAATACGAAATCACGGCTAAAACGAAAATTTTGTTAGTTAAGTTTAGTTTGCTATCTAATTACATTACAAATTAATTTCACGCATAATACGTTCATTAAATTGAAAGTCTCGGCTAAAACGAACAAAAATTTCTGACCTTTTTACTTAAAATGTTCGTGGTTGAATACTGTAATTTTTTTTAGAAATTATTTATCATTTTGTTTGGTGGTAAAAGTTACATTGTGTTAAGAGAAGAAATCATTTAATATTTTACGTTAAAAAAAAATAAAGCCCGTACATTTGTTTAACTGTGGACATTTCAATTTACACGGAGATAAATCTGTACATCTTCCATTGTGGATTAAAACCTATTCCGCTATTGTCGATGTCGATTATCATTTTCCTGTTTTCAATACTTTACAAAAACATTCATTTATGAGAAATAAGTAATTTTTTTCTGAAAGTACTAATAGTTAGATTCCAATGCATGTATTAGTAGTAATGTTTTTTTTTTAATATAGGTAAGTATTCCTTCGTTTTTTTACAGCATCACTCATTCACGGTTGTTACGAATAACAGCTAATACGAACAAATTCGTGATTTTTTTACATTTCGTATTAAGAGTTCAACTGTATTTGAAATGAAATGCACATTTTAAGGTCTATGAAAGGTGGCACGTTCATTTAAATGCCTAATTTGCACTTACATTTGGTTAGAATAAACTTTTTCCAAAAAGTGGGAAGTATTCTATTATTTTGAATTTGGGTTATATTATATTTAGTCTAAAACACAATAGTATTTTATAACTAAAGTATGGAAGATATGAATTTTTTTAACGATTCCATTTTACAGCTTAGTTACAACAAATATTTGTAAAACTCTTCCTTTTTAGCATTTATTTTTCAGGTAAATGAACTTTTTACATTATATAAAATTTTCCGAAAAAATCCTCTCCTAATTTTCTTTCACTCAAAAACTCGGTAAAAAATGTATTTTACAGATTACACATGAATTCTTTATATAAAAGGAAAATAAAAAACTGTTTAAGAATTATTTTTAACACAATTGAAAACGTAAAAATCTTTCCAATAAAGACAAAATCATGTGCTCAATAACATTTATTTAACTAAACTTCTACATTTTTCACAATAACATTCATTTAACTAACTTCTAAATTTTTCTCAATTAAATCTTAATTTCATAATTATTTTTTAAACACTTCGGCTTCGATTTCAAAAACAAACTTTTTTTTTTAAACATTTCCAAACTCAAAAATATTAGTTGAAAACAGCATTATAGATGAGCTTAATCATTTGTGAAATAATTTTGAAGATTTTATTATCTTCTTGCTCTTTCAAAAGCTCTTTGACATAGGTGCTAGCCATGTCCATAAACTGGACTTTTTTCGATTTAAACATGCTCTCGAAGTTTTTTACGGCAACGTCCTCCAAGAAAGTAGTATTGATTCCAGACATATTCAAGCTGGAGAAATCAACATCTAATCCACAGAAGTCGACGTCAAAGTCAATATCATCCAACTTCATAATAGATTCGTTGAAGCATGCAGACGCATTAATGAATGCCGTAGCATGTGACAAATTACCAGCTGCCTCTCCCTCCATTGGAAGTGGTATGGTGGACATCATGACTAACATAACTGAGCCACTCATATTGACATCAAGTGCAACGTCACAGAGATTCATTTTCGCGTACAAAGACAGTTTCTCGCCGCAGCAGCTTTGACTCCTTTTTACAGATAAATCCAGAAATTTAAAGTTGGTCAAGCCGTAGACAGTAATCTAAAATAAAAAAAATATATATATTAATTTGAATTTTGACATCTTGAATTCAAATTATGTTTTTCGCAATCACGAGTGTGCGTATGTGTTTGTGTCTGTGTGCAGGCATGAATGTGTGGGTAGTTGTGTGTATGTGTAGGTGTCTGTATGTATGCGTGTGTTTGTGTGTGTATGTGTTTGTGTGTGGGGGGTATGTGTGTTTGTGTGTAGGGGTATGTGTATGTGTGTGTAGACATATGTGTATGTGAGTGTAGGCATATGTGTTTGTGTTTGTGTGCAGGCATGAATGTGTGGGTAGTTGTGTGTATGTGTAGGTGTCTGTATGTATGCGTGTGTTTGTGTGTGGGGTATATGTGTTTGTGTGTAGGGGTATGTGTATGTGTGTGTAGGCATGTATGTTTGTGTCTGTTTGCTGGGCATAAGTGTGTGGGTAGTTGTGTGTATGAATGTGTGAGGGGGGTATGTGTATGTGTGTGTAGGCATATGTGTTTGTGTCTGTGTGCAGGCATGAATGTGTGGGTAGTTGTGTGTATGTGTAGGTGTCTGTATGTATGCGTGTGTTTGTGTGTGTATGTGCGCGTGTGTGTGTGTGTGTGTAAATGTGTATGTATGCGCGTATGTGTAGGACATGGACGCAACCTGGAGACGGCTTTCGCAATAGGAGCAGCATCGTGAGGAGCCGGTCGACGGTGATGGTGCGGAGGGTGGCGGTGTGAAAATAAAATGATAGGACTCCAAAAGCAGTAAAGTGAGAACAATAAGCAATCGTGATTGCTCAATAAAAACAAAATTTGCCATTAAGATTGCTATTTTCAAGTGTGACATGAGTATTTCATATTAAAATTTATTTAAAGGAATTTTCCATACTTAAAATGAATTGCACTTTTCCTACACGTTATATAGTCAATCTCAAATAGAATAAAGGACGTTTTTGAGACTGAAGCCAACCATTTCTTTGCTAAACTAAAATTAGTACAACAATAATAAACGCCGACAGCAAACAATAAAACTGGCCACATATTCAGTAAAGGCAACATATATGGGTTTATGACCAAACACCCAACCCAGAACGTAATTTCTGGCACTGCTTGCTGTCTATGTTCAAAAATATTAGCGGTTTGCCAAATCATTTATTAGTATGCTAAGTATCCGAATCGTTTCTTCATATGTATGTAGTAGTTAATCTGCCACCAAGGTATTGTAACTGTCTTCAAGTATATATAAAAATTAGTAAGAAAGAAAATATTTTATTGAAGCCCCCACACCCAAAAATATGCAAATGCTGCTTAAGTGATAAATACACTGGATGTAAATATGAGCCTGCTTTTACTGAATAGCTTAATGTAATCAATAAATGTGCAAGTTCAAAATCATAGAGATCTATCTTCAAATTGAAAATGCTCATGAGTATTTTCAATAATAAGCAAGGATAAAAAGAAATACAAAAGTATTTCAGTTTTTAGTTATTTAAAAATTTTAAAAATATATAATCTGAGGTAGTACATGTCAAAATAGCTTCCAGTTTCCAAAAATATTAAAATAATTGCAAGATGCAAAAGGATTGAAATCTCAAACACGTGAATCAAATTTTCGCGAAGTACGTTCACTGTTGGCAAGTTTTCCAAAAATAAATTTATTTATTATTTACTAAAACAAAAATAATTAAAATGAAACATACAACATGCTAGTCTAAGATAGTGTATGTGAAAATAACATTCGATTACCCAAAATAT
This sequence comes from Uloborus diversus, assembly GCF_026930045.1. Taxonomy (NCBI): domain Eukaryota; kingdom Metazoa; phylum Arthropoda; class Arachnida; order Araneae; family Uloboridae; genus Uloborus; species Uloborus diversus. The sequence goes on from NW_026558421.1 coordinate 110,769, forward strand.
TAAAAAAATTACAAGATGCACAAAGATTGAAATCTCAAACACAAGAAGCAATTTTTTCGCGAAGTTCGAGTGATTGAAATGTTGCCATGGTTCCAAAAATAAGAATGTTTATTATGTATTAAAATTAATCAAAAAATAAGCTAATCTGTTGTCGCGTATGTCAAAATAATTTCCGATTGACAAAACTATGAAAATATTTACAAGATGCAAAAAGATTGAAATCTCAAACGCGACAAGCACTTTTCCGCGAAGCCCGAGCAATTGCAATGTGGGCATGAGTCCGAAAAAAAAAGTTTGTTATCTATTGAAATTAAACAAAAAATTAGCTAATCTAAGTGGCGTATGTCAAAAAAACTTCCGATTGCCAAAAATATCAAAATATTTACAAGATGCAATATGTTTTACAATTTCTAGTTCATAAGGATTGATTTACTCATTAAAGGCAAAAGTTTTATATATAAACTGTAGTTGGGGCAAACCTAACCAATATGGTCTTAAGAATAGCCTTTTTAAGACTTAAATTTCAGGAAATATTTGAGCAAGGGTCCCCGAACTGTCTTCCTTTAATATTATTTAAAAAATCAAGTTTTTAAACTACACTTAGAAAAAATTTAAGTATAATAGACCCTGAGTAAAAAAAAAAAATGCTAAAGCTTTTAGGGTCATAATTTTTGTACAAATTTTCACGGAAGAGATTCAGCACCTCTTTCATGAAAAATTCTTTATCATGTAAAGTTTGTCTACAACTGCGTTTTTGAAACTTCAATTTCGAAAATTGGGAAGGGGTGGGAGAGAAATCAATTTCGATCTATTTTTTAAAAAGATTGATCGGGGGCACTTCCTGGGCTCCATCCCTTAACCTAATGTTAATAAATATGGCCTATAATTGCGTTTGTAAGGCTTCAATTTCTACTACTTTCCGCTGAGACGCCTGCACCTTTTTGTCTCCAAACATCAGCAAAGAAAGTCTAAAATTACGTTTTTAAAACTTCAAGTTCCAAAATTTTCCGGGGGATTCTCCCCCGGAAAAATTTGTGGTAATTGGTGGTCCCCCCTAAAAATCTTCCGGTGTTAAACTAATGGTTGATATTTTTAATTTGCATTTCTATCTAATACAGCAAATCACAGCAAACAATTAGAAACAAAATATCTAATAGCAAGGTCAAATGAATAAAGATATTTCTCACATTAAGCTATTTACTCGTAATTTTTAAAGACATATATAAACTGTTTAATTGAGTAACTAACTTGAGGAAAACATTATACAGTAGTACCTTTTCCTTCTTTAAGGGACATCTCTATTTAGGGGACATTTTTTCTGGTTCCAGTCCCTTTAAGGGGGTACGGGACACAAAAATCGTCAAATTTTGAATTTTTTTTTATCATGTAAAAAATTACTCCGTTTTTTTCTGCTTAAAAGAACGTTTGACTCTTGTTTCTATCTTAAATAGAACGAAAGATATAATTATTTTTCTCGCATGCACCTAACTAATGTGCACTTAACTTCAAAACTTTAAACGCGTTTTTCTCCGTGATGCCATTTTTCCCAATTTCTTGCATTCAAACTCTTATAAGTCAGGAACCGATAAAGTAATGAAACTTGGAGCATATCTATTTCAAACAGTTTACTTAAATTTTTATTCGGCTAATTTGAAAAAAAAAAACGTTTACTGCAAAAATTATGTTTTTTTTTTAAAGTATCTTTAATTTTTTCGAAGTTTTTCTTCAAATATTTTTTATTTTTTATTGAATCAGTATTTTAAAAATCGCCGAATAAAAATTAAAACTTAGATATGTGTGCGTAATTTATTTTTAAAAAATTGAAAATTGATCAACAATATTTTGAGTTATAGCAATTTAAAGCAACCCCATTTCTTAAAAAAAACTAATTAAATTTAAATAAATTTTTTTTTTCATATTTATGCTATGATTTTGATTATTGAATAAATGGTGAATCAGTGCAAAAAATTTCAAAACTCTAAAGTATATAATAAAAAAAAATTCAAATTGTGTCCCGGACCCGCTTAAATTGGGATCACCATGGTTTCACCTTTGATTAAGGGACACTTTATTTAATGGACACCTACAGAGAAAAATTGCATAAAGTAGTCCAAAATGCATAAGAAATATTTAATTAATAGAAATATAGGTTCTTTTTACTTCCTTTTACAAAAAAGGAAGTATTGTATTCGCGAAAAAAATTTCACTCAAAAATTGGCCTTCATTTCCATTTTTCTCATCCCCGAATGAATGTTGAGTTTTTTTTTCGACCCGACCACACGTGGATATATGCCTAGGAACCTACAGACACCCGAAATATCCATTTTGACGACCCCCGATTTAATCACAACGAATTTTCTCGTGACGTTTGTATGTACGTATGTATGTGCGTATGTGTGTATGTATCTCGCATAACTCTAAAACGGTATGCCCTAGAAAGTTGAAATTTGGTACGTAGACTTCTAGTGGGGCCTAGTTGTGCACCTTTAATTTTAGTTGCATTCAGATGTACCTAAGGGGGTCTTTTGCCCCTTTTTGGGGGGAAATCATTATTAATTTCGATGTAAACTCAAGTGGTGTTATAATTTATCGGACACTTGGCGATACGTCGCCAGTTTTTTGGTCGCCAAGTTTTGTCGCCGACTTGGCGACAAATTTTGTGAATTTTTTATTTTTTTAATTTGGTTTCAATATGGCCACTGTTGGTGATATTTAGAAAGTAAACAATTGAATCACATAAAAATTGCCAATAATGAGGAAATGACATTAAATTGGAGTAAAAGGAAGTCATGTGATGCACACATCAGCTCGTTTGTACAAAACTTAACTGATAAAAGTTTACCTTGACATTAACATACGAGGAAACAAATATGTATTTTAATATCATAGCTGAGATTAGCAATCAAGCTTTTTCCTCTCAGCAACTAATTCATACGGTTCTACTCTGATGTATAGTGCATTGCCCATGACAAACCATTGTTACATTAAACGCTGTTACATTGAATAGCACTGTAAATTACATGACCTCAAATAAATTATAGAGCTAACTCCTTAAAAATAATTTCTCTAAGTTACAAAACTGTGATTCTATTATTTTTTTACTTTCTTTTACAAAAAAGGAACTATTGTATTCGCGAAAAAATTTTCACTCAAAAATCGGCCTTCATTTCCATTTTACTCACCCCCGAATTAATGTTGAGATTATTTTTCATCCCGACCACACTTGGATATGTGCCTAGGAACGTACAGACACCCGAAATATCCATTTTGGCGATCCCCGAGTTAATTACAACGCGTTTTCTCGTGACGTCTGTATGTACGTATATATGTGCGTATGTGTGTATGTGTGTCGCATAACTCAAGAACGGAATGTCCTAGAAAGTTGAAATTTGGTACTAAGACTCCTAGTGGGTTCTAGTTGTGCACGTTCCTTTTTGGTTGCATTCAGATGCACCAAAAAGGGTATTTTGCCCCTTTTGGGGGAGAAATCATCGTTAATTTCAATGTAAACTCAAGTGGTGTTATCATTTGGCGGACACTTGGCGATATATCGCCAGTCTTTTGGTCGCCAAGTTTTGTCGCCAACTTGGCTACAAATTTTGCCATTTTTTTAAAAATTTTATTATTTTTTTTTTAATCTGGTTTCAATTTGGCCACTGTTGGTGATATTTAGAGAGTAAACAATTGAATCACATTAAAACTGCCAATAATGAGAAAATGACATTAAATTGGAGTAAAAGGAAGTCATGTGATGCACACATCAGCTCGTTTAATTCAGCTTTAATTTTCTAAATATTTTTTACATTTGAATATTTCTGAATTTCATTCAGTGTGTTGAAACATTTTCAATATTTATTCTCAAATGATAATAGTTTAAGTTTATTATGATATTGTACTGAGTTAAGTACACGACATTCATATATCTCCGAACAAGGGACAACTCTATTTAAGGGACAGAAACTAGAGTCCCTTCAGTGTCCCTTATTCAGACTATACTGCATTTATTTAAGTTATTTAAGGGTTCACAGTACCTTTCATGCAATTTCTTTTAATTTATATAAATTTTATATTTCTTTGAAACCATATCATGCATACTTATTTCGTAATCAATAATTTATTTTCAAAATTCAAAAATAGTGCCTACTTTTTTTGAAAATTCAAAAAATTGAGGAAACTTTCAACTTTTTAAAATCCCTAAGGCTTTTATATTTTGCACTCATTTAAAAAACGTTTTTTGCAAAACGATCACTATAATCATCTCTAAAAATCTGTGCATTCATTTGCTTATGAGTTTCTTAGAAAATTTTATGTGATTAATTATGCAAAAAATCAGTTTTTAAAAAAAAATTTGGTTTTTAAAGGTTTAACATGCTCTAAGCATTAGAGTCATTTATAAAATGCTTATCCAATGCACAGTTTTGTCAAATAGGTTATCCCAATTGCAAAACGTATTACTTTAAAGCTGTATCTTTAATAGAAAAAGATCCTTAGGGATTCTAATGACATGAAAACACCAAAAAAACCATCATCGAGAAAAAGCAATTTGAAGTTTTTCTTTTGTATAAGAACACATAGGGAGCATGGCCTAAAACCACTCATAACTTTTTAAATATTTGAACTAAAGTATTGAAACTTTTCCCCTGTGTTCAGAATAGGTTTTTTGTTTTGAAATAAGCAATAAAATTTTTTTTGATCGTTTCATCATTTTTGAGGTACTATAACCCCTTAAGTATAGAAAAAATAAATTCATGTTGGTACTAAATAGCAATAAAACTTTCTTACTTCTTCGATAGTGATATTTCCGATTCCAAAAGTGGATTCGTTGAAAGAAAATCTTTTGTCTTGGAGTTTGATGGGGTCGACAGAAGGTACTCCGACAGAGGAAATTCCATCTGATAGAATACTTCGGACAAGATTTTCGATAAACATCAACACGGATGTGGAGACTTGAATCACTTCATCCTCTGATGTATCTCTGACTATGCTTGCTGTTTCATTACTTGAAATACCTACATAAAATATGAAATTTCGTTAATGTGTGTATATATAATGGGTTCAAAAAATCCAAGGTACCAGCAGTGGGTGACTAAAAAAGATACCTTGGAGAGTAGCTTATTAAAAATAAGTCTTTCAAAAGTCATGTTGCTCTAGATATTTCTATAAAGTCTGAGAAATAATTTGTCTGGCACCAAAAAATATTTCGTGGCTCCTAAGATTTCACCATTTTATTTATTTATTTTTTTTTGTTCCAGTTGTATTTACATATATGTATACAGTCGACTCCCGCTACAACGCGATCCGACTTACGCGAAATGGCTATAACGCGATTTTTTCCCCCGGTAAAGAATTTTATTCATAACGCGAATTCTTTACCCGCAACATGAAAATTTTTTCCGAAGGGAATCGCGGTTTTTTCGTGAATGGACCTTCATCCCTTTGGCATCACCGAGAGCGGAAGTTCCCACACCGTACTAGTCTAAACATTGCTTATACAAATAACTACTCCTCATTTTCCATTTATTTTTCTCATTCCATATGGGAAAGTTGATGAAATAAAATGACACCTAAGAGCGCTGTTTCATTTAAAGTTTGTAAAAAAGAGAAAGTTTCAACAAGTATAGTGCATTTGTTTTTCTTATGTACGTACCGTAGTGGTTCATTTTACGTCTTCCTTTCCCATTGATTATTGATTTTGTGCATCGTAGCAGTTTTTTATGTTAAATAAAACGTTTTTTTTTAAATACAATAAATAAAAATTCAATTTTTTATTTGAGAAACAGCAAGGTATAGTTAGGAAATAGTTTTTAACAGTTTGAGGTGCTGTTTACAAGTGTCTTTAACCGTATGGGTATGTTTATAAAAGTTTTCACACATACCCTTTTCCACAACGCGAAATTTCAACTTACGCGAAGGGTCTTGGAACGCATCCCTCGCGTAAGTCGGGACTCGACTGTATATGCGTTGGAAAAATTTCCCGTTGTTTCCAGTGTTGCATGAAAAAATAATGATCCTAGTGCAGATAATTAATCCATTAATCATCTCTAAAAATCATTTTTCACAAATTAGTAAATTTTTTTATACCTTTTTTTTACTCAGCCATTGTATAACAATCATCTGCAAAAAAAGGCTACAAAGTCAAGTATTTTAACTAATTTCAAAATTTAAAAATATTTTTGCTCTCATTTATTAAAAACTTAATGCTTTTATTAATAAATTTGAATAATAATAGTTTTGCTTATTTTTTTCATAGGCACAGAGAAAGTTTTTTTTTTTTTTTTAATCGAAAATGGTGAGCTCCGAGGACAGAGGGGACATCTGACACAGATTTTGCTTTAAGAAAGAACATACAACTTTCAAAATTAAAAAATATTTTTGCTCTCATTTATTAAAAACTTAATGCTTTTATTAATAAATTTGAATAATAATAGTTTTGCTTATTTTTTTCATAGGCACAGAGAAAGTTTTTTTTTTTTTTTTAATCGAAAATGGTGAGCTCCGAGGACAGAGGGGACACCTGACACAGATTTTGCTTTAAGAAAGAACATACAACTTTCAAAATTAAAAAATATTTTTGCTCTCATTTATTAAAAACTTAATGCTTTTATTAATAAATTTGAATAATAATAGTTTTGCTTATTTTTTTCATAGACACAGAGAAAGTTTTTTTTTTTTTTTAATCGAAAATGGTGAGCTCCGAGGACAGAGGGGACATCTGACACAGATTTTGCTTTAAGAAAGAACATACAACTTTCAAAATTAAAAAATATTTTTGCTCTCATTTATTAAAAACTTAATGCTTTTATTAATAAATTTGAATAATAATAGTTTTGCTTATTTTTTTCATAGGCACAGAGAAAGTTTTTTTTTTTTTTTAAATCGAAAATGGTGAGCTCCGAGGACAGAGGGGACATCTGACACAGATTTTGCTTTAAGAAAGAACATACAACTTTCAAAATTAAAAAATATTTTTGCTCTCATTTATTAAAAACTTAATGCTTTTATTAATAAATTTGAATAATAATAGTTTTGCTTATTTTTTTTCATAGACACAGAGAAAGTTTTTTTTTTTTTTAATCGAAAATGGTGAGCTCCGAAGACTGAGGGGACATCTGACACAGATTTTTCTTTAAGAAAGTACATACAACTTTCAAAGATAAATATAATTTGACAAATCTGTCATTTTAAGGAACAGTGCTAGATAAATTGACCTAAAATTGAAATAACATTCTCATTTAGTCTCCATAGTTTAAGTAAATGCATATGTAACAGAGGGGAAAAAATATGTTACCACTATTTGACAAGTAGGGGAATGCGGGGCAAAGTGAAATACGGGAAAAAGTGAAATGGTGAAATATTACTCTGTTTTTAGCGTCACCGATCTGATAATATTTTAGCCATGTAGCAGAACCTGTCGTCTATCCCAGTCAGAAAAAAAAAAAAAAAATACCGCCGAAGATTAAAGCATATGATAATACAGGCAATATTCAAAAAATGATACTCATATAGTAATATGTTGTTGTAAGTCAAATTATTATTATTTTTTTATTATAAAATCATAAAGTTTTTGTAATTAATATTTTAAATATTAATTGAGGTCATGAGCTTATGGATAAGCGCATTTATTTTGCATTGAAAAAGGCGTTCATTGTAACGCCGAAACACGTGTCTGTAGTAATCTATATTTTTTGGCATTTTTATTTCTTGCATTACTATTCTAGGTCTATATTCTCTCATTTTATCTGGTGCTGTATTCCTCCCGATGCTATATTCCCCCCAACATGCAAAAGTAAATAGTTAAAAAAATAAGAGTTTCACAGCTTTGCATAAATGTAATGAAACACTGAAGAAACTGCTTTCAACAAAATGTTACTACAGTAAACCTGTAAAGTTGACCACCTTTGTAAGTTGATCATCTGTCTATGTTGACCGATTTTGTCAGGAGCGGAATTTATCCTATCTTATATAATGAAGGAAAAGAACCCCTTTTATCTCCAAACTTGTTTTTCTTTTCTTCTATTTGAGATTGCCTTTTGTACTCTCTGTTCAATGAAAAAGGTGTCAGTAGAAAAGTACTAAGTATTTTTTTTTCATTTGCAATATTTTGTGGCAACACTGGAATTGTGCTAAAGAGTCAAGTTACTTGCATTCTTGCATTGCAGTATTTCTGGTGCAAGGGATTAAGAGATAAGATATTTTCATTTTCAACTGCCTTTTTGAACTATGAGAGTCCATCTTTTTGTTCTTTGTGTTATAGTTTTACATAAAATGGCTTCAGAAAGAAAGTTAGTTGAACTTGAGATTGATAATAAGTATGAAATATTAAAATTAATTGAAATGGGAAAAATCCAGATAAAATTAGCTGACACATATGGAAATTCTAAAACTAGTGTCTATTAGGTGCGCCAAACTTTAATAAGGAGTTATTTTGTTGGTCCTGGTTATAATTGTACGTATATGAGAAAAAAATAAAGTGAAAAAATTGTTATTTTTGATTAGCTATGAAATTTTAGGAACTAGTAATATCAAATAAGTAACTTTTCATAAAAAATCACAAATAATTTACGGTCCCTTGACGTTCATTGTAAGAAAGGTTCGTTGTTGAAGTTCGTTTACTGTATATCCTATTTTATTTAATTACTGCTTATTTTATTTCTGAACATAAAATATTTCTATAATCAATGAAGAAATTGATCTTATATTGATTCTTAATTTTAATAAATGATATCATTTGTTATTGGTTAAATGAAGACGGAAAATTAAACATCTATTTTTAATAATCGCTACACACTATTAATTAAAACATACACACACTGCAATTAAAATACATAAAAACTATTGAAGTTTACTGAATTGAACGTAATTTGCAGACAATAACAGTAAAAATACTGCGTATAATCGAAAAGCCATCTTTTGTCCTTTAAACTTCCAAAATCATCTTGAAAATAGACAGTTAAGAAAACACTAGATACGAAGAACAGCAATGGCGCCGGTCCACGCCCAACGCCTTTATATGCGTAGGTACGTGGCAGAATCTAGATACACACATTTTGAGCTGTGATAATTTAATAGATTCTGTTATTTACTATTCTTTTTTTTAACATAATTGTTTTAAAATCTTTAAAACAGTTGGAAATACTTCTATGTCAAATAATGAGGGAAAAAGAAATTGCACAAGCATGGAAATACACAGTTAAATCTCATTACAGCGAACACCAACACAGCGAAATATCTGTTTCCACGAAACAAATTTTCATTTTCATTTTAATTGCTATTACATTGCTTGAATTCCATTGCTATTAAATCCCGTAACAACGAACAAAATTTGCGGTCCCTTGAAGTTCATTGTAAGAAAGGTTCGTTGTTGAAGTTCGTTTACTGTATATCCTATTTTGTTTAATTACTGCTTTTTTGGTTTCTGAACATAAAACATTTCTATAATCAATGAAGAAATTGATCTTATATTTAAATTTTAATAAATGATATCATTTGTTATTGGTCAAAAGAAGACGTAAAATTAAGCATCTATTTTTAATAATCGCTACGCACTATTAGTTAAAACATACACACACTGCAATTAAAATACATAAAAACTATTGAAACTTACTGAATTGAACGTAATTTGCAGTCAATAACATTAAAAATACTGCGTATAGTCGAAAAGCCATCTTTTATGCTTTAAACTTCCAAAATCATCTTGAAAATAGACAGCTCAGAAAACATTAAATACGACGAACAGCAATGGCGCCGGTCCACGCCCCACGCCTTTATATGCGCAGCTACGTGGCATAATCTAGATACAAAATTTTAGCTGTGATAATTTAACATATTCTTTCGGCGAACAAATTTTCATTTTCATTTTAATTGCTATTACATTGCTTGAATTCCATTGTCATTAAATTCCCGTAACAACGAACAAAATGTGCGGTCCCTTGAAGTTCATGGTAAAAAAAGGTTCGTTGTTGAAGTTCGTTTACTGTATATCCAATTTTGTTTAATTACTGATTTTTATTTCTGAACATAAAATATTTCTATAATCAATGAAGAAATTGATATTATAGTAAAATATTGATAGTTGTTACTGGTCAAAAGAAGACGAAAAATTAAACAACTGTTTCCAATAATCGCTACGCACTATTAATTGAAACATAAAAACTCTGCAATTAAAATGCATAAAATCTATTGAAACTTACTGAATTGAACGTAATTTGCAGACAATAACAGTAAAAACACTGCGTATAATCGAAAAACCATCTTTTATGCTTTAAACTTCCAAAATCATCATGAAAATAGTTCAGAAAACACTAAATACGAAGAACAGCAATGGCGCCGGTCCACGCCCAACGCCTTTATATGCGTAGCTACGTATCCTATTTTGTTTAATTACTGATTTTTATTTCTGAACATAAAATATTCCTATAATCAATGAAGAAATTGATATTATAGTGAAATATTGATAGTTGTTACTGGTCAAAAGAAGACGAAAATTAAACATCTATTTCCAATAATCGCTATACGTACTATTATAGAAAACATACTAAAAGAGGAATTAAAATACATAAAAAGTATTGAAACTTACTGAATTGAACGCAATTTGCTGTCAAGAACAGTAAAAATACTGCATAATATCGCAAAGCCATCTTCTACGCTTTTAACTTCCAAAATTATCTCGATAACAGGCAGTTTAGCAACAATTGAATACAAAGAACAGCAATGGCGACCGTCCACGCCTCACGCCTTTATATACTAGCTGCGTGGCAAAATTTCGTAACTCTTCTTCTCCGAATGTCGACAGATTTTTTTAACAAAAAAGAAAAATGCTTTTGAATTATCAGCAAATTATTGTGAAAACTTTTAGATTCACTGAATTGAGAATAATTTTTATTCAAAGTGAAATGCGTAAAGAGCTTTTTTTCCGGAATAATCATTTCCAAGTGGATTTATATCATGATGTCCGCGTAAACCTCAGCTGCAATTTTTGATCAAATTTAAACCAAAACTTGAGCAACATGATTTTACTGTATCAATTATTTTATTTTGATATTTTTTCCGAGAAGTGCGCCAACTTTTGAGATACTTATTTTTGAACCATCAAGATTTTCGAAGACTAATTTACGAGTATCTCGGTTTCTTTTGGACATAAGTATAGATCCAGTTAAACTAGCGTGGCCATACGTCCTCAAATTTCGAAGACAGTCCCCAAATGTGTATATTTTTAGCTCTATGTCCCCGAAACTAGTGCTGGTTTTTAGGGACTCAAAAGTCCCTAAAAATTGAAACATTTACATATTTCTGTCCCCAGGTCGCAAATTTGCCGCTGCATCTTCAATCACCTGAAAATAACTATTGTTTAATAAAAATAACTATAGTTTCGAACAATCTTGGTATATCTTTTGGGCATAACTAAAGATCCAACTAAACTAGGGTGATCGTACGTCCTCAAATTTCTGAAACAGTCCCCAAATGTATATTTTTTTAGCTCTATGTCCCCAAAACTAGTGCTGGTTTTAAGGGACTCAAAAGTCCCTAAAAATTTAAATATTTACATATTTCTGTCCCCAGGCCGCAAATTTACCGCTGCATCTTCAATTATCTGAAAATAACTATAGTTTAATAAAAATAATTATAGTTTCAAACAATCTTGGTATATCGTTTGGACATAACTAAAGATCCAACTAAACTAGGGTGGTCGTACGTCCTCAAATTTCTGAAACAGTCCCCAAATGTGTATTTTTTTAGCTCTATGTCCCCAAAACTAGTGCTGGTTCTTAGGGACTCAAAAGTCCCTAAAAATTGAAACATTTACATATTTCTGTTCCCAGGTCGCAAATTTGCCGCTGCATCTTCAATCATCTGAAAATAACTATAGTTTAATAAAAATAATTATAGTTTTGAACAATCTTGGTATATCTTTTGGACATAACTAAAGATCCAACTAAACTAGGGTGGTCGTACGTCCTCAAATTTCTGAAACAGTCCCCAAATGTGTATTTTTAAGCTCATGTCCTCAAAACTAGTTCTGGTTCTTAGGGACTCAAGAGTCCCTAAATTGAAACATCTACATCTTTTTGTCCCCAGGCCGCAAATTTGCCGCTGCATGTGCAATTATCTGAAAATAACTATAGTTTAATAAAAATAATTTTAGTTTTGAACAATCTCGGTATCTTTTGGACATAACTAAAGATCCAACTTAACTAAGGTGGTCGTACGTCCTCAAATTTCTGAAACAGTCCTCAAATGTGTTGCTAAAACTAGTGCTGGTACTTAGGGGCGCAATAGTCCCTAAATTTAAACATTTACACCTTTTTATCCCAAGATTTGAAAATTAGCTGCTGCAGTTGCAATTTGGGACTGGTTGGTTTTTTTTTTCCTTTTTGGCGACTTAACCGAATTCTAAAAGTTATTAAATCTCTGAAAACGAAAATTTTTCTTTGATTTTCTTGCTGCCTAAGGATATAACGCTGCGAATAAAACTTTTGCTGTATCGCCAAGATTGCGTGTCACACTAATTATTAAGATTCTTTTCTTTGAAAAATAAGCCTTACAGCTCTATAAAACTTATTTATTCTTGTAAAAGTTATTTTTTGATGTAATGAGAAAATAATTAGCGAAAACTAAAATTTAGAATCCCGGAGAGATAATTAATAGGAGAAATATTTAATGCTCATTTAAAAATAAATCCGCTACGAAACAGTTGGAGGTACTTGCATACATTAATAACAAACCTTCATTCCCATTCAATATTCATACCAAACAAAGAGAGTCAAGGAAAATTAAAATCTATGAGTCTAAAAAATAAGTAACGAGATAGCAGTTTTAAAAATGAAGAAGTACAATAACGGAAAAGTAAACTTACGTGCAATTGCCAGAGGTTATCCAATAGAATTAGGTTCGATACACATAAGCACATTTCCGAACACAGGTGAACACAACGTGATGCATTTGATGTACAGTGAAACCTGTGTAAGTTGACCACTTGCGGTGCACTACTTTAGTGGGCAACTTAAACAGGTGGTCATTTTATAGAGGTTGAACTACATGATGTAGATCTAATTCTGTACCTGAAAATAGTGGTCAACTTAGACAGGTGGTCAACTTATAGAGACTGAACTACATGATATAGATCTAATTCTGTACCTGAAAATAGTGGTCAACTTAGACAGGTGGTCAACTTACAAGGGTTGTCAACTTACAAGGGTGGTCAACTTAAACAGGTGGTCAACTTATAGAGATTGAACTACATGATAGATCTAATTCTGTACCTGAAAATAGTGGTCAACTTAGACAGGTGGTCAACTTACAAGGGTGGTCAACTTACAAGGGTAGTCAACTTTACAGGTTTTACTGTACTAACTCAACGAGATGTTTATCTTATCCAGGATTATCACAGAATTCCACCGGGAAGCATTAAGATCCAGAAATAGGAAACGTTGCATGCCGTTGAGTGTTTTACAAATTAGAGGCCTCAGGCAAAAGACTTTAAGTTTCTAAAAAGCCCTAGAATTAACTTACTGGAAACAGTAGCAGTTTATAATTGACAAACAAAACTTTCGATTCCGGAATAGGATACTGGCAGGCATTGAGATTGGAAAAAACAACCACTAAAACACCCTGATTAAAATTACATCTGTCTATGAAAAAGACGTTTAAAAGCTTGGAAAAGAAGTTCAGAAATTTCTGTATCTCACCAAAGAGGCCTCCGTAAAGGAACTTGCTTCTCATTGGCTGTGCGTCAAGTGTTAAATGATATATTAGCACCTAACATTTTCCCCTCCTAACCTTGACCCGTCAGATCATTCGAAAAAGAATGGCAGATTGATATGTGATGTTCATTTCTTTCTCTTCAATTCAAAGCAGTGAAATATTAATGAACTACTTTTCAGTGTTTATCGTGTCAGTAATCTGCTTAAGGGGTTACAGTACTTCAAAAATGATGAAACGATCAAAAAAAATTTTATTGCTTATTTCCAGGGCCGATCCTAGGGTGTCGGCCGCCCGTGTGCAAAGCCCTAATGTGCCGCCCCTCAAAGAGTAATTTGCGTATTTTGACTAATCTTTAACGTCCATATAAATCTTTCTTCAAATTTCTATGTCAAATTTTGACTCAAATAACAAAAAGAAAAAAGAAAGAAAGAAAAAGAAGAACGATGAACTTATAAAAAGGAAGACAAGTTTTATAATAAGAAACTCCTTAGGTACAATTTGTATCTTTGAAGAAAATAATAGATATACGAAAATTTACTAGTCTGTCTGTACCATTTTATAGTCTGTCTTCGGTGACATCAGAAGAAGGACGGAGGAGAGGAAGCAGGGGTGGGGGTAGGGGGTTTGGGATTTATCCCAGAAAATTATCAAACGCAAATTTAGGCTGTCTTTGGTGACGGTAAGGGGATCTGGCGGCTTTCCTTCGGTGATTTCTCGGGAGTATTGTTTCAAAAACCCACTTTTGACTAGATTTGAAAACGATAAGGGGAAACGTGAAAATATTCCTAACCGAAATATTTTTCGGAACTAAAATTCATTTCAGGCTATTTTTGGGAAGGAAGGGTTTTGGGGCTCCGAAGCGAATATTTCTAAAAGCACAATTTTATACTATCTTTGGTGACGTTAACGAAAATGGGAAGCTTCTCGGCAAATCTTTCAGATATTATTCGATATTAATATCTGAAAAATACAATTATAGACTTTTGTCAACCTCACCTCGACGATTGATGGGTATGCCCTAGCGCTGTGAAAAGTTACATAAGCAAGGCAGTTCTCCGGAATATTTTAAAAATTATAGTCCCAAAATCGTATTTTAAGCATTTTTTGATAACGATGGGACAAAGAGCGGGCGGGGGTTCAGTGTGCCCTCACGAACTGTTTTTTGAAACTGAAGTCAATTTCAGGCTAGTTTTGGCAGGAAGGGTTCTGTGGCTCCATGGAACTATATAAATACGAATCTTAGAAGTATAGTGATTGCGTTGGAAAAAAGCGGAATCCGGGGTCCTTCCCCGAAAGTTCTTGAAACTGATGTTTGAAAAACGCAATTTTAGTTCGTTTTTCAATATGTGAAGTGATAGGGGATGGGATTAGGGGGCCTCTTTAAAGACGCTAATTGAGACTATCTTTGGTAGTAATGTTTGCGAATGGATTGAGGGACCCTCCATCACAAAAATTTCTAAAAGAAATTTAAAAATGTCATTAAGCAATTTTTGATGATATTAGGAAGTGCTGTCTTCTGAAAACACTTTTTGGATTTTGGAGTACATTTTTACGCTATGTTTGATTCAGTTAAGGTGGAAGGGGTGAATCAGAGGCTTAATTGGGTCCTTAAGATCGGTAGTTCAACCAGCGAAATTTTCCGAAATTAAAGTCCTAAAAACGCAATTTTGAGCCTTCTTTAATCTTGTCAAGGAGGTCATGGCATCCATTTGGATATTTGTTTTGGAGCCACATTTAAATTTACTACCCGGGTCAAGAGCCCTGTCCTCCTACCAGATTTGAAACCGAGCAGTTCATCTGTGATTTTAATCAGAAAAAATTTCTGCAAAGGGAGAGAATTACAAAATTTTTGTTCGTCATTCGTATATGTTATACTCTCAAGGGAGTTGTAATTTTCCACTGTCACTCCACGCATCCCCGATTGTTGAACACAGTGTTTTTATTTGAAACGCTTGCGAGAGTATCTAATCAGTATAGTTTTTTATATATAAAATAAAGCTATATCTATAGTCTGTAAAAGCTTGGGGGGGGGGAACATTAGTGGCCACCCTCGGTGCTCCTTTTAGAAGGCACCCTTTCACCCTTTCACGCTTCAGGAGGGGGCCATTTCCCTCCTTTCCCCTCCCCTGTATCCATGCCTGATTACCAGTTCTGTCACAAATTTTACAACAAATGAAGCATGTGTGTAAAGAATAGATAATAATGGACAATGAACCAACACAATGTTCCTTAACATTCTATTTTTCTTAAACTATGTTATGCTGTCGGGAAATTGGCACTTACTTTGGTATTTGAACATTTAAAATTCAGCATATTTATTCCACTTATTATAAGTTTTATGAGAAATTCTTGAGAATTTTTTTAAAAATTAAAATAACTATATGATGCGGCCTGCGGCCGCCCCTTGCTTCGGCCGCCCTTGTGCGGTGCACATGCTGCACACCTGCTAGGATCGGCCCTGCTTATTTCAAAACAAAAAACTATTCTGAACAGAGGGGAAAAGTTTCATTGCTTTAGTTCATATATTTAAAAAGTTATGAGTGGTTTTAGGCCTTGCTCGCTATGTGTTCTTATGCAAAAGAAAAACTTTAAATTGCTTTTTCTCGATGATGGTTTTTTTTTTGTGTTTTCATGTCATAAGAATCCCTAAGGATTTTTTTCTATTAAAGATACGGCTTTAAAGTAATACTTTTTGCAATTGGGCTAACATATTTGACAAAACTGCATTGGATAAGCATTTTATAAATTACTCAAATGTTTAGAGATTGTTAAAGCTTTAAAAACCAAAAAAAAAAAAAAAAAAACCTTTGGTTGTTTTACATAATTAATTACAGAAAATTTTCTAATAATTTCATAAGCAAATGAATGCACAGATTTTTAGAGATGATTATAGTTATCGTTTAGCAAAAGACGTTTTTTAAATTATGCAAAAATAAAAAGTCTTAGGGGTTTTCAAAAATTGAAATTTGTCTCAATTTTTTTAATTTTTAAAAAAAGTAGGCAATATTTTTCAATTTTGAAAATAAATTATTGATTACGAAATAAGTATGCACGTTATGGTTTCAAAAAAATATAAAATTTAGTTAATTTAAAAAAAAAGATGTTCGAACCCTTAACATTTTTAACCCCTTAAAATTTGTAACTTCAATTTTTGGAATTTCAAAGGCTTTTAAGTCATCTGAGTGGAAGGTAATGCTTCGGTATCAGTTTAAAGAAAAAAATTGTCTGTTTTTTTTTTTTTTTTTTTTTTGCAAATCTAGCTATGTAAACTGAAGGGTTCGGGACAAGAATGAGATATGCCACATGATTTTTTTTTTTTTTTGCAAATCTAGCTATGTACACTGAAGGGCTCGGGACAATAATGAGATATGCCACATGAGTTTTTTTTTTTTTTTTTTGTAAATCTAGCTATGTACACTGAAGGGCTCGGGACAAGAATGAGATATGCCACATGATTTTTTTTTTTTCAAATCTAGCTATGTAAACTGAAGGGTTCGGGACAAAAATGTGATATGCCACATGAGGCTTTTTTTTTTTTTTTGGTAGGTCAATTTCCAACTTTTGAAAAATTCTGCAAATTATTTTTATAGATATTATTCATTCTATATTCCGCAATACTAAAACCAGATATGTTTTTATGACAGTGACATAATCCTTTGTCAGGTTTATTTCAATTATCAAAGGAGCATTTAGAACAAAAAGCTCATTTTTTTTTCAAAAGCGTGGCTTATCTAGTTCTTGCCCCGAGCCTTACAATTAAAATGTGTTACATACATCAAACACTTAAAGTGAGTTTCAATGAGTGTGCGGTTTACAGATTTAACTATCACCCTCACCTTCGGGGTTTCCTTCGGGCAAAATGTAAAGTAAACGTGAATGCCAAGACGCAAAAATTTATTGCGTTGAGTTTGTCAAAAAGATCACATAACACCAAAGAATTCCTCGGTTTGTAGACAACTTTGCCGATTTCTTGATCTATTTCGTGTCAAGGAAGAAGATTTAATGCGTCAAAATTCTGAGAGAAGGGTGACCAGCAAACACTTAGAAACGAACCCCCCTTCCCCCCAAAGAGAGGGATTGCAGCTGCAGGTTGGAGAAAAGATTTATGTTCGAATGCGAGGTTTCTTTGATCTCAAATTTCTTTTACCCCACACCAAATAAGTACTATGCCGACAGAGAAAGCACAGTGGGGTTCTCAAGTTTATTCGGAAAGGAAGGTTAGTTTATACAAAAACAGGGTGAACGACCAAAGACGAAATCGCTTGGGAAATGAAACTCAACGAGATGATGTGTGCATCACATGACTTCCTTTTACACCAATTTAATGTTATTTTCCTGTTATTGCAATTTTAATGTGATTCTCTCTCTAACTCTCTAAATATCACCAACAATGGCCACATTGAAACCAGATTTCAAAAAAAAAAATTAAAAAATCATCAAATTTGTCGCCAAGTTGGCGACAAAACTTGGCGACCAAAAGATTGGCGATATATCGCCAAGTGTCCGCCAAATTAAAACACCTCTTAGTTTGCATCAAAATTAACATTGAATTCCTCCCAAAAAGGAGCAAAAGACCCCTTTAGAAATATCCGAATGCAACCAAAAAAAGAGGTGCACAACTAGACCCCACTAGGAGTCTACGTACCAAATTTCAACTTTCTAGGACATACCGTTCTTCAGTTATGCGACATACATACACACATACGCACATACATACGTATATACAGATGTCACGAGAAAACACGTTGTAATTAACACGGGACATTTTGTCGCCAAGTTGGCGACAAATCTTGGCGACCCAAAAACGGGCGATATATCGCCAAGTGTCCGCCAAACTATAAGACCACGTGAGTTTACATCGAAATTAACAATGATTTCCCCCCACAAAGGGGCAAAAGACCCCCTTTGGAGCATACGAATGCAACCAAAAATGAAGGTGCACAACTAGACCCCACTAGGAGTCTACGTACCAAATTTCAACTTTCTAGGACATACTGTTCTTGAGTTATGCGACATACATACATACACACATACACACATACGCACATACGCACATACATACGTACATACAGACGTCACGAGAAAACACGTTGTAATTAACTCGGGAAACTTCAAAATGGATATTTCGGGCGTCTATACGTTCTTAGGTACATATGTACGTGTGGTCGGATCAAAAAAAAAAAAAAAAACTCAACATTCATTTGGGGGTGAGCAAAATTTAAATTAAGGCCGATTTTTGAATGAAAATTTTTTCGCGAATACAATACTTCCTTTTTTGTAAAAGGAAGTAAAAAACAGACTACAGTCGACTCCCGCTACAACGTTATCCGACTTACGCGAAATGGCTATAACGCGAGTTTTTCAGGAGCCTGGAATTTTAGAGCTAAAGCGAATTTCTCGCTGTCAATACGAAAATATTTGGAAAGGAATCGTGATTGTTAGTTTCGGCTTTGTTATTGACTACTAAACATTGACTTCGTGAACGTACTTTCATCCCTTTAGCATCACTGACTGCCAAGTTCCCACACACAGCAATACTAACATAGCATTGTTAGTGTGTATTCATCACCCCTCCTCATTTTTCATTTATTTATTCTAAATAGGAAACGTGATGAAATATTGTGCCACCTAGGGACGCTGTTTCATCTAAAGTTTGAAGATGGAAACAAAAAGCAAAAGTTTGCGACAATTCAAAGAGCTGATGTGTGCATCACATGACTTCCTTTTACTCCAAATTAATGTCATTTCCACATTATTGGCAATTTCAATGTGGTTCAATAGGGAAGTTGCAACCTATTAAATGTTCATATTTTGGCTATTGGATATTTTTAATTGACCCTCAAAACTAAAAAATTCACCATCGCCGAATTTTAAAACACCGTGGTTGATTTTTAATGATTTTTTAAAAATCCACGCGCAAAAGTGCGCTCTTCTGAAACGTCACGAGCCTACGTCACATGGCGCGAATGGGCAGCCTTCCGCCGAAGATCCCTTGTTTTCGCTAGGTACATTTTGAGTGCGCTGATATTTTTATTTTTTAGAAATTCAATAATCCTTTTGAACACACTATGGAGGCCGGATTCGTTAAAGCACAATCTAAATAATCTTCCTCAAATAATATCAATGGTGATATTCGAATATTTCCGAGAGGATGAGAGGTTTAATGTTCCAGAAACGTGAGGAGTTGAATACGAGGAGATAAGCCTTTTACGTTTCGTCTTCGAAGTCGAATGCACGTTCTTCGGTTCTCCCATGACATGGGAACCGGTTCGCTAGCGTTTCTCTCCTATCGGACGTCACTTCCTATGCCATTTGACGTCATAAGGGCTTGAATTTTAAAAATTAATTTAAAAAAAACTACTTATCCTATCGCAAAAATTTTTTCACCTATGATGTTCATACATGTTACTCTATCATATAAAAATAAAATTGAAAAATCGAAAACTTCCCAAAAAAAATAAAATAAAATAAAATAAAAAAGATAATGCCCAAATTTAACGCCAAGTTGGCGACAAAACTTGGCGACCAAAAGACTGGTGATATATCGCCAAGTGTCCAACAAATTATAACACAGCTTGAGTTTACATCGAAATTAACAATGATTTCCCCCCAAAAAGGGGCAAAAGACCACCTTAGGAACATAAGAATGTAACCAAAGTTGAAGGTGCACAACTAGACCCCACTAGGAGTCCACGTACCAAATTTCAACTTTCTAGGACTTCCCGTATTTGAGTTATGCGAGATACGTACACACATACACACATACGCACATACATACGTACATACGGACGTCACGAGAAAATTAGTTGTAATTAACTCGGGGGTTGTTAAAATGGATATTTCTGGTGTCTGTACATTCCTAGGCATATATCCACATGTGATCGGGTCAAAAAAGAAACTCAACATTCATTCGGGGGTGAGAAAAATGGAAATTAAGGCCGATTTTTGAGTGAAAATTTTTTCGTGAATACAATACTTCCTTTTTTGTAAAAGGAAGTAAAAAGGTACAGATTCTTGATACGCTTAAACAACAGGAAAGTGGGTCGAATGTAGCACGCCATTAGGTATGAGTAAATCTTTAATACATGCAATTAAAAGTCAAGAGAAGGCAATCCGTATAAGTCCAGACCTTAGTTTTAATATGAAGTTCGCAGAGTAGTGTTTAAGCAAAATGCAAACAGTATGAAACTAGAATCTGCTCTTGTATTGTAGATTATAGAGATCATGAAAGAGGGGTGTTACCATAGATGTAAATGTTATAAAAGTAAATGCGAACACTTAAAAATTTTCCGGAAAATTTACGGTAATTGTTACTGGCATCCATGTTGCCAGTAACTATTACCGTAAAAATCAAATGTTACTGTAAAATTTTACGGTTTCCTCGGTAGCCCACAGCAACCAATTGGTGCTGGGATCGCTTATTTCTCCGGTAGAAATTACCGTAGAAATCGGCGATGCGTTAAGTCCGCCATTTTACAGTAACAATTACCAGAAAATCTTCCTGAATTTTTAACAGTGAAGCTACTGTATTTAAAAGTGTATTAGAATGACCATCAGAGATTGTGGAGCATAAATCATCTTCAATTTTTAAGTAATAAATATAACTTATTGTATCTACTCTATAGTACTTTTAAAGTGCAGTGCTTTAGCATTACGACATACACTGTTAAAAATTTTCCGGAAAATTTACGGTAATTGTTACTGGCATCCATGTTGCCAGTAACTATTACCGTAAAAGTAAAATGTTACTGCAAAATTTTACGGTTTCCTCGGTAGCCCACAGCAACCAATTGGCGCTGGGATCGCTTATTTCTCCGGTAGAAATTACCGTAGAAATCGGCGATGCGTTAAGTCCGCCATTTTACAGTAACAATTACCAGAAAATCTTCCTGAATTTTTAACAGTGAAGCTACTGTATTTAAAAGTGTATTAGAATGACCATCAGAGATTGCGGAGCATAAATCATCTTCAATTTTTAAGTAATAAATATAACTTATTGTATCTACTCTATAGTACTTTTAAAGTGCAGTGCTTTAGCATTACGACATACACTGTTAAAAATTTTCCGGAAAATTTACGGTAATTGTTACTGGCATCCATGTTGCCAGTAACTATTACCGTAAAAATAAAATGTTACTGCAAAATTTTACGGTATCCTTGGCAGGCCACAGCAACCAATTGGAATAGGGATCGCTTATTTCTCCGGTATAAATTACCGTAAAAATCAGCGACGCTCTAAGTCTGCCATTTCACAGTAACAATTACCAGAAAATCTTCCTGAATTTTTAACAGTGACTGTTTTTCATGTTTATGTTTCTCTCTCCCGTTGATCTTTGATTTTGTGCATCGTAGCAGTATTTTATGTTGAATAATGCAGCTTCTTTAAAAAAATGAGATAAAAAGTCAGCTCTTTATGTAAAAAACGGTAATATATATAGTTAAAAAATGGTCTAAAGCAGTTGAATAGGTGTTTAAAAATGTCAAAAATGATTGGGTATGTGAATAAAAGAATCCTATACAGAGCACTTTTTCACAACGCGAAATTTCGACTTACGCGAGGAGTCTTGGAACGCATCCCTCGCGTAAGTCGGGATCCGACTGTATATTGCCACTGAAATGCTCGATCAAATAAAAAATTGATAGTAAATGGATATTTGCAGTCAGAGCTTTCTGATATATCAATAATAATATTATTTTTGTGCAAGCATTCTTTGTAGAAATAAAAAAAAAAAAAAAAATTTGAATTCTGACATTTTGAATTCAAATTATTTATTTCGCAATCATGAGTTGCGACAGGGCCCTACTCACTTTAGTTATTGTTTCTAGAAACGGCTCTTGACCCCCCAAGCTTGCCCCTCTTCCAGTACGGTTACGTGTGTATAGTTGTGTGTGTGTATGTGTAGGCCTGTGTGTATGCACTTCGGCGTGTGTGGGTATATGCGAGTGTATATGTGTGAGCATGTGTGTGTACAGGACATGGACGCCATTCCGACGCGCCTGCAGAGATCGGTGGGCGGTGGTGCTGCAGAGGCCCCTGGTCCAAGAGGAAAAAGGAACCACAATACCAAGGACGGTCAAGTGAGAACAATAAGCAATCGTGATTGCTGGAAAAAAAATGTCTGGGAGAAAAAACGTAAAATTTGCTGACCCTTGAAAGTTTTTATAATTTGTAAAAAAATTATTGTGGGGGGCCCCTTTGTTGTGGAGGCCCCTGGGCAGTAGCCCCGAATGCCCTCCCTTAAATCCGGCCCTGGAAAAGGGTTACGATTTCAGGCAGAACAGAAAATGAAAATTGGGAAACTAACATCGGTAACGTTTTGTTCATTTGAACCATACAACAAAAACTATCACAAAAATAATAATTCAACAACTTCATTATTCTCTGATAGTTATGTTTCCTATTCCGAGTCACAACTGACTACAACTGTATTTATGTCGAGGACTGCATACTAAGTGCCTTGCCTCCATTATTTTATATACCGATAGATGGCAGCACCATCACCGGATCGAGCAGTTAATGAGAATTTAGAACTAGTCCAGGAGCTAATAGCTACCTGGTGCTAGCACCCCCAGAGGTATCGTTTCACATTGAGACCACGATAATATTTAACGTCGCCCAGTCCCCTTTAATGACGACGGTGGGTCTTCGACCATCGAGGTTCGAACCCAGGACCCTCCGGCCCCGAATCCGACACTCTACCGATCGGGCTACCACGGCCCATAGTTATGTTTTAACTATGTTCGAGGGCCGTGGTAGCCCGATCGGTAAGGCATTGGACTCGGGGCCGGAGGGCCTCGGGTTCGATCCTTGCTGGTCGAAGACCCACCGTCGTCATTAAAGGGGACTGGGCGACGTTAAATATTATCGTGGTCTCAATGTCCTCCAAGTGAAACGATACCTCTGGGGGTGCTAGTACCAGGTAGCTATTAGCTCTTGGACTAGTTCTAAATTCTCATTAACTGTACGATCCGGTGATGGTGCTGCCATCTATCGGTATATAAAATGATGGAGGCAAGGCACTTAGCATGCAGTCCTCGACATAAATGCAGTTGAAGTCAGTTGTGACTCTTGAATAGAATAGAATAGAACTATGTTCGAGGTAAGTACACAAGAAGAACCCACCGCTAGAGGGAGTGATCGTCGACGCATGCTCCGCAGTAACTATGTTTCAGTCTCTGTGTAGATCTCGTTAAGAAAACCTAATGTAAATACTCGTGTGTGTAAATATAGCTGTTTATGTTTCTAATTTGTTCAATTATTGTGCCGTATGTCACCGTACATGTTTCTGGCCCGTCGACAGCAGCAATAAATTAGTGGATGAAGCGCAATTCAGTTGTCAACGAGTAGAACATTCAAACACTATGTATAACCTAAAGAAGAAACGGGGCTATCTCAAAGGTAGGACGATTCGATTAATTAATATTCTTAACGACAAAATTGGTTCAGATACAATTAGTGATGTAAAATACCCGGGTATTTATTTTTTGGGGTAAATACCCAGGGTATATACCCGGGTAAATACCCAAAATGGGTATTTACCCGGGTATTTATTTCAAAAATTTATATTCAACTAAAATACTTTTCTGTGTGTATTCCACTATGTATATATATAACCAAACATATACAAAACAATAAATTTGTGCCCAAAAATAGTATTTTGATCATATATTTAAAGAATTATTATGTGAAACAACTTAGTAATCTAATATGATATTCACATTAAATGTGTTGGATATGCCTAATCAATGTTGATAGCCAAATTTCAGATATAAAAAGCCATTCTACAAAAGCTTAATTGGTTACAAAAAAAAAGCAAACATTAATTATTTAAGGTCCTAGTCTTTTATAACCCAGTAATATGTCCCTGCATGACATCAAAATGTAAAAAAATGTCGCTATTTATTATTACTATTTATTTACCTATATCTTTTGCAGAAATTTCCTCCAAACCTAGCTCAAATGTTCAGGCCTATCTATTCTGCATCTCATATATATAATTTAATTTCACACTCGTAACTCGTAGGTAGCACAGTAGCAAGTGTACTAAACAACAAGAAACCCAAAAGTATATTAACAATGTAAATTGAAAACCATGTAAATATAAAAAGTTGAACAATATGAACATTAAGATAATTAATGGAATGAACAGTAACTGCTACGTTTTCAAAGAGCTGGAGCAGTTGGCATATTATAATAATTTTCAGGTTTCTATAGAGGTCGGTACCGCACAAGTCAGCTAGTAATTACATTTTTATCAAATTCTCAAGAATTTGCTTGCTTATTTCAACTGCGTGGTAATCTTTGTATTAGTCGACATTAAACGAGTATATTAGAAAACGTGACTTTTTTGATAATGCTAACATATACTATCCAACTCCCTGGGGGGCTGGATAACTTCTCAGTTTATTCTTCCAAATATCCCTAATGCTTCCTTTTTTTTTTCACTTTGGATATGACTTACCAAGATTAGGATTTTGAAATCCTGAAATGCATCATTGATTACTTATACTCCAATTACGACATTAAAAAGAAAGATTCTATGGTTCATACGAATGAAATGCATTATTGATTACTTATACTCCAATTACGACATTAAAAAGAAAGATTCTATGGTTCACACGAATGAAATGCATCATTGATTACTTATACTCCAATTACGACATTAAAAAGAAAGATTCTATGGTTCACACGAATGAAATCCATCATTGATTACTTATACTCCAATTACGACATTAAAAAGAAAGATTCTATGGTTCACACGAATGAAATGCATCATTGATTACTTATACTCCAATTACGACATTAAAAAGAAAGATTCTATGGTTCACAAGAATGAAATTCATCATTGATTACTTATACTCCAATTACGACATTAAAAAGAAAGATTCTATGGTTCACACGAAATGCTTCTTTCATAATTTCAGCAAGAAAATAAAAAATATTATAAAAATTATAATATATATAATAAAAAATATTATAAATTGTGTAATACATATGTATCTATCGGTTTTACCAATTATTTCATATTCAGATTTAGAAAAAAAAAATTCTCATGCATTTTTTGCATTTTTTTGCAAAATACCCAGTTTTTGGGTATTTACCCAGGCCTTGGGTAAATACCCAAATCCAAAAATATTTACCTACCCGCTGGGTATTTACCCGATCCACATCACTAGATACAATTACTATTGATGAACTCGAAATACAGTCGGATCCCGACTTACGCGTGGGATGCGTTCCAAGACTCCTCGCGCAAGTCGAAATTTCGCGTTATAGGAAATTGTTGTGTACATGATTTTTTAATTTAAATACCCAATCATTTTTGACATTTTTAAACACCTTTTAAACTGTTTTAGACCATTTTTAAACTATATATTACCGTTTCTTACATAAAGAGCCAGTGGCGCACACAGGAATTTTGCAAGGGGAGGGTCCGAGATCAAAAGCCTCATTTTCATATTATACCCCAATACGTCGTCAAACATATTGACTTGATTTTGTTGATTCGTATGAACAGAAAACAGTAAAAAACAAACTATTGAATAAACAATTAGCATTTTGTAATGAAATATACTTTAACAAATTACCAGAAAGTAAAATAATTTTACCCTTTTACTTTTCTGATAGTGAAAAAATGGATGCAGCAAAGCAGATTCATCTTTGTAGAAGCACCAGAAGTTCATAGAATCTCATTTTAATCTATAAATACAAAACTGAAAACATCGTTATTATAGTGCGTTCATTTATAATCACCATTCTGCTTCTTTTAGGTCATTTGTTATACAAAAAGTGCATATTTTTAAAAATCTTTTAACATAAGGGTTTTATTTTTTCCATTTATTAGAACTGAAATTATTGTTCGCTTTGTTTGGAAATATTTTACGTACAAAATACATAGAATCGTAATCAATCGGGGAAAAACAACAAGACTTATGGGACGGGTCCGGACCCCCTGGGCCCCTCCCTTGTGTGCGCCACTGTAAAGAGCTGAATTGTTTTATGTAGCATTATTCAACATAAAATAGTGTTACGATGCACAAAACTAATCAATGGGAGAAAGAAACATAAAAATAAAACAGGTTACATTTATAAATTAAAAATTGAAGATGATGATTTGTGCTGCGCAATCAGATCATTATTCTAACGTATTTTTTAATACAGTAGCTTCGCATTTACTTTTATAACATTTACATCTGTGGTAACGCCCCTCTTTCAGGATTTCTATAGTCTACAATAAATTGTCGCAATTCTTCGCTGATAGTTTCCATCTTCAAACTTTAGATGAAACAGCGTGCCTAGGTGCCACAATTTTTCATCACTTGTAATACAGTCAAACCTTGATTTCTCGAACCTCCTTATCTCAAAACCCTTGATGTCTCGAAATAAGAATTTTTCCCAGCATTTTCTATAAAAACCCCTATGTATTTTCCATAGTTATCTCGAAATTTACTTTTCAAAACCTTTGATATGTCGAAATTTTTGCACAGAAGCAATTTTCAATTGTCGTTTTGCTTTGGCAATTTTTGTAGTAAATCCAGTTCCAGAGACAATTGCTTTTAACTTTTTTCATCCCTTTTCTTGGAAACTTTGTCAATAGGGAATTGGGGCAAGGTGATAGGGGAGTGTTGGTATGAAGGAGGTGCTGTGTTTTCCCCGAGTTTAGAATCTTTGTGCATTTCTCTCGAACATGTTGTCCACTTTGAGGAAAGGGGTTCGATTTTTCGTCCGTCAGTTTTCAATTGAAAACGGAAAATGCGTTCCTCATTTTCATCATTCAGCTTTTTTAACTCCTACAAAATGGCTGTGGAGAAGTTTTTGAATGTGAGATTACTGGTTAAAGATAAAATTAGAATTTTTAAATTTTTAGGTGAAGAAACCAAGTTCAAATTGTTGTTCATTTCAAAATATCATCCTGTGCACTTTCGACAGTTAAAAAATTTCAAATCTAGTGAAATATTGAAGACTACTTTACTGATTGTAATTCGAAGTGGTCCCATAGTACATATATAAATACATATAGCGTACGTGTGTGTAAATGTGAGAGTTACCAGTGTAATTTTTTAAAACCTTGATAACTCGAAAACTCGATATCTCGAAAAAATTTCCCGTCTCGAGAGATTCGAGATATTAAGGTTGTACTGTATTTAGAATAAACAAATGAAAAATGAGGATTGGTATATATACACACACTAATAAAGCTATGTTCATAGTGTGGTACGTGGTAATTTGTGTAGTCAGTGATGCTAGAAGGATGAAAGTACATTCACGAAGTCAATGTTTAGTAGTCAATAACAAAGCCGAAACGCTTTGTTATTGGCTACTAAACATTGCATCTTGACTCCTTTCTAAATATTTTCGTGTTGAGTGCGAGAAATTCGCTTTAGCTCTAAAATTCGTTGCTCCTGAAAAACTCGCGTTATACCCATTTCGCATAAGTCGGATCGCGTTGTAACGGGAGTCGACTGTATATGGCTCTGGTGCTCGGGATTTATGGCATGAATTGCATGAGTTAAACACGGAAATTATCCTAGCTCAAAAGGATACGGAAATCGAGGCAAACGACAAAGAATATGATGAAATCGCATCTAAAATTGAGAATTTGAAGGTAACAATTTCTAGAGCGATAAAAAACAAAACATTATGTGAGACCAGTACGAATAATACTTCTCGCGTATCAAATCAGTCTAAATCAGAACATC
Source organism: Uloborus diversus (assembly GCF_026930045.1). Lineage (NCBI taxonomy): Eukaryota > Metazoa > Arthropoda > Arachnida > Araneae > Uloboridae > Uloborus > Uloborus diversus. The sequence continues at coordinate 139,170 of NW_026558421.1, forward strand.
ATTTGAACTCTGTTAAATTACCAAAAATAGAACTACCGACATTTTCAGGTAATTTTTGTGAATGCCTTAGTTTTCGTGACTTATTGATTGCAACCATTCACAACAATTCATCTCTTTCTGATGCTCAACGTTTGCAATATCTCAAGCTTTCGATTAAAGGACAAGCATCTGTTCTAATTCAAGCTCTGCAAATTACGAATGAAAATTACGACAAAGCATGGACATTAATCAGTGATAGGTACGGAAATGAATCGGAAATAATAAATGCAACCCTAGACCGATTATTTTCGCAACCAAATTTAAATTCTGAGTCCTCTCATGGGTTGAGGGGTTACAGTACCTCAAAAATGATGAAACTATCAAAAAATTTTTAATCGCTTATTTCAAAACTAAAAACTATTCTGAACACAGGGGAAAAGTTTCATTGCTTTAGTTCAAATATTTAAAAAGTTATGCGTGGTTTTAGGCCATGCTCGCTATGTGTTCTTATGCAAAAGAAAAACATTAAATTGCTTTTTCTCGATGATGGTTTTTTTTTGTGTTTTCATGTCATTAGAATCCCTAAGGATTTTTTTTAATTAAAGATACAGCTTTAAAGTCATACTTTTTGCAATTGGGATAACATATTTGACAAAACTGTGCATTGGATAAGCATTTTATAAATGACTCAAATGTTTAGAGTATGTTAAGCCTTTAAAAACCAAATTAAAAAAAAAACTTTGATTTTTTACTTAATTAATCACAGAAAATTTTCTAATAAACTCATAAGCAAATGAATGCATCGATTTTTAGAGATGATTATAGTGATCGTTTGTCAAAAAACTTTTTTAAATGAGTGCAAAAGTAAAAAAGTGTTAAGGATTTTAAAAAATTGAAATTTTCCTCAATTTTTTGAATTTTTAAAAAAAGTAGGCAATATTTTTAAATTTTGAAAATAAACTATTCATTAATAAATAAGTATGCATGTTATGGTTTCAAAAAAATATAAAATTTACTTAAATTTAAAAAAAATGTTTGAAAGGTACTGTGACCCCTTCAGATATTAGATATTACTAATCAGTGTATTGACACTTTAGAAATACTAAAACAACCAGTATCTCATCCGGATACCATTCTAGTTTATTTCCTGAAAAAGAAACTGGATTCTGAAACATTACGTCAGTTTACATTGAGTCAGAACAAATCCGAAGTTCCGACATTCAAATCATTTCGCGAATTCATTCAAAAAGCTTTAGCGTGTCTGAGTCATAACACACATGGCGCCGGATCATTTTCGAATTCATTGAAAAAGCTTTAGCGTGTCTGAGTCATAACACACATGGCGCCGGAGCATTTTCGAATTCATTGAAAAAGCTGTAGCGTGTCTGAGTCATAACACACATGGCGCCGGATCATTTTCAAATTCATTGAAAAAGCTTTAGCGTGTCTGAGTCATAACACACATGGCGCCGGATCATTTTCGAATTCATTGAAAAAGCGTTAGCGTGTCTGAGTCATAACACACATGGCGCCGGATCATTTTCGAATTCATTGAAAAAGCTTTAGCGTGTCTGAGTCATAACACACATGATACCGGATCATTTTCGTCAAGGACACCGAACGAAAAATCTTTCTCATCAAAAAACAAAATGGAGTCAAAATATATCGCTGTTACGAACGCTTGTTTATTCTGTAAGGATAATTCACATGCAATTTATCAGTGCGATAAATTTAAAGAAATGCCAATTAATGCGAGAAAGGATTTCATGATGCAAATGAAAACTTGTTTGGATTGTTTATGACTAAATCATTTTGCTAATACTTGTAAGAGTTCAAAGTGCAAAAAATGCGATCGTAAGCATAACACTTTGCTCCAAGAAAGTCGGATGAAAACTTAGTTTTACTAGTGATGTTCCGGATATCCGTATCCGTATCTGCGGATATCCGAGGGAAAATAAAGATCTGTATCCGTATCCGTTACTTTTTTGACGGATCTTAAACGGATCTTTTCTATTCTAAAAATTCTTAAACATTTGAATAAAAGACTCTTAAATTCCGTTTAAATTAGGTTTTATTCCCTATTTAAATTATAAGGTATTATTTTAGACGCCAACGGCCCTCTGAAACATGTTTTTTTTTTTTTCCTTTTTTAATTTTTAGTTTATATTAATTGTTGTTATAATTTGGGGTTTCTGTTATGCTTCATTTTGGTTTTTCTCGGCATCCTTCAAAAAGGAAAAAAAAAAGTGAGACAAAATTCTCTATTTACTGTTTGTAAAGGTGATCCTGGCTCTGTTATTCCGTCGGTCGAAGTAATCTGGGTGGAATGAGTCAGCGTTGCATTTATGCTGGAATAAAATGCGAAAAATTATTTCTAGCCTATCCAGTAGCAGCTTTACACTCTTGCTCCTGCATCGTATATCTACCGAGCAGGCTAGAAATAATTTTTCAGATTCTATTGAAGCATTAATGCAGCTCTGACCCGTTCTTTCCAACCCTCCCTCAATTTTAACCGAGATTTCTTTAAAGAGTAAATCATAGTCTTGACTATATTTTCGCCGTAGATGACATTTTTTGAAGAAACAGTGTTATTATTATAACGGAAATACCTTCCGTAATAAATTTTAAACTTGGATAGTTGAATTGGGCAAAAAAAAAAGAGATCCGTATCCGCGGATCTTGACACTAATGATCCGTATCCGTATCCGCGGATCTACTTTTTTAACGATCCGGCACATCTCAAGTTTTTACCTTTCAAGCAATATCTCCTTATACATCTCGACCCATCGAATAGTTAAATTGTAGTAAAAGTCTACCTACCATTAAAAATGAGTACCCGTTCAAGAAAGTCAGCTGAAAGCTTCATTTTTGCTACCTTTCAAGCAATTTGTCTGAAAGCATACAGAAAATTCTGGTGTAACCTTACTCCGAAATTAACGAGATGTTACGCTATAGTTACATTACCATGTTGTAATGTTCCACAAGCGATGAGTAACTTTACACCAGTAATATCAGTTAAGTTACTCCATAGTCAAGGATGATGTTATGGAGTAAGGTTACACATTTTTTTTTTTTTTTTTACAGTGTAAATACAGTTGAGTCCTGACTTACGTGAGGGATGCGTTCCAAGACTGCTCGCGAAGGTCGAAATTTCGCGTTGTGGAAAAATGTATGCATAAACATTTCTTAGAAACATACCAAATTTTTTAAACATTTGTAAGCACCCCTCAAACTGTTTTAAAGCATTCCTCAACTATACATTACAGTTTCTTACATAAAAAACTCACTTTTACTGTATTTAAAAAAATAAAAAAGCTGTTTTATTCAACATAAAATAGTTAAAATGCACAAAAATTATGATTGATAAAATAAAACAACACGGTACGTACAGTAAGTAGTAATAATAAAATGCTGCACTATAATAGTACTGTACAGTAGATACAGTAATAATATTTATGAGTTAAAAATGAAGATGATGAAGATTTATGCTGCATAATCAGATCGTTATTTTTTATTAAATACATTTTAAAATACGGTTGCTTCACATTTTCTTTTATAACGTTTCTATTTATGGCAACAAGCCCCTCTTCCCAATCTCTTTAATCCACAATGCAAGAGCAGCTTCCATTTTCATATACTTTACTCAGACTCTGCAAGCTTTAACATTGAAACTAAGTTCTGAACTTATACGGATATCATTTTGTTTTGACTTTTAGTTGTACTTATGGAAGAGTCACTCATACTTTTTGCGTTGCTACCGTCAACGTTTGGTAGTAGTCCAAGCTATCGAGAATCTTAATCTTTTTTTATTGTTAGAAACTTTAACCCCCCCCCCCCCATCTTCATAAACTTTAGATGAAACAGCTCACTTCGGTGCCATTATATTTCATCAACTTTAATGTTTAGAATGTAAAAAAATAAAGCAGCTGAGCAGTTTTTTTATGCACTAACAACGAGATGCCTAGACTAGTTTAATGGTCAGTGTGGTGTTAATGGAGTATAATAACTAAAAATATATATTTAGTTGTCAATAGCCGCTACTTCCTTCTAAAGAAATTCATGTTGTGGACGAGGAATAGGGGAGTTTTCGATTTTTCAATTTTATTTTTATATGATAGAGTAACATGTATGAACATCATAGGTGAAAAAATTTTTGCGATACGATAAGTAGTTTTTTTTTTTAAATTAATTTTTGAAGTTCAAGCTCTTGTGACGTCAAATGGCATAGGAAGTGACGTCATGCCCTCTTCCGATAGGGGAGAAGCCGAAGGTTACGCATTCGACTTCGAAGACGAAACGTAAAAGGCTTATCTCTTCGCATTTGACTCCTCGCGTTTTTGAAACATTAAACCTCTCATCCTCTCGGAAATATTCGAATAAAATCATTGATGTTACACGAGGAAGATTATTTAGATTGTGCTTTAACGAATCCGGTCTCCATAGTGTGTTCAAAAGGATTATTGAATTTCTAAAAAATAAAAATATCAGCGCTCTCAAAATGTTCCTAGCGAAAACAAGGGATCTTCGGCGAAAGGCTGCCCATTCGCACCCTGTGACGTAGGCTCGTGACGTTTCAGAAGCGCGCACTTTTGCGCGTGGATTTTTAAAAATTCATTAAAAATCAACCACGGTGTTTTAAAATTCGGCGATGGTGAATTTTTTAGTTTTGAGGGTCAATTAACAATATCCAATAGCCAAAATATGAACATTTAATAGGTTGCAACTTCCCTATTCGCTCGCATCAGCTCTAAAATTCGTTACTCGTGGAAAATTCGCGTTATAGCCATTTCGCGTACGTTGAATCGCGTTGTAGCGGGCGTCGACTGTACTCTGTATAAGAAGATTTTAATTTGAGTGTATATAACCGTATAGATCTCCTAGCCCTTCTATTATATTAGGAAAATCGAATTTGAAAGCATTCAATTTGTTTTCCTTGTTTTCATAAAAAAAAAAAAAAAAAAAAAAAAAAAACAATATACTATTATTTTACAACAAATAACTAAAATGACATTACAGCAAAAAAGATTTCCTGGTAAGGAGCCACTTTCCACTCAAAGCATGGTCTGAGTCCTTGTGTTAAAAGATTGTTGGGGTCAGTGGCGCAGCGAAGGGGGGGGGGGGAATTGGGGATGAAACCCCCCTACCCCAGAGTCAATGGTTTTAACCTAAATGCAAATTCTAATACAGCAGTTTATGCACATGAAATGGCTGTTTTGATCAAGAAACTCCCTTCAGAAGGTATTTTTGATCAAAAAATCCCCTTCAGAAGGTATTTTTGATCAAAAAATCCCCTTTAGAAGGTATTTTTGATCAAAAAACCCCTACAGAAGGTATTTTTGATCAAAAAATGACCTTCAGAAAGTATTTTCGATCAGAAAATATCCTTTAGAAGGTATTTTTCATCAAAATCCCCTCCGGGAGGAATTTTCATCAAAAATCCCCTTCAGAAAGTATTTTTGATCAAAAAATACCCTTTAGAAGGTATTTTTCATCCAAAACCGCACCAGGAGGAGTTTTTCATCAAAAAACCCCTACAAAAGGTATTTTTGATCAAAACCCCCCTCCAGAAGGTATTTCTGGTTGCGCTGGTGGTTGGGGTTAAAACGCATTAAAATCCAGATCTATTAGTTTGTTAGAGCAGTTTAAGCACAATTGCATTTATAAGGATATCTGTTATTGGAATAGGTTTCTCTCTCTCTCTCTCTCTTTTTACTCTCACTCCCTCTCTCACCTCCTAAGAAACGAAATCCTGGCTACGCTATACCGATGCGATTTCACCACTTGTTTGCTATTTTTGATTCAATGTGTGGGGTCGGTCTAGAATTTCTTTCCCAGACCACAAAAACATGTTACGCGGGTGTTTTATATCTGTCACCAGTATGGGAGCTGGATAAGTATAAGACCACATGTAAATACGGTTTTTGCTCCCCTTTTCTGAGAAATGTTCGAAATTAGATCTTCAGAATAGCTGAATTCTATCCGAAGTTGGACATTTGTTGTGCACATAAACCTTCTCCGTTTGGTGTGATATGATGTCTGTGACACTGTAGGGAACATTTTTCCACCAACTTGTCAACATCGTCTGACTGTTGTGAACAGGGGTGCATTCCCCGCCAAACGAATCCCAGTATATAAGAGAAAGTAAATAGCTCAAAGGGGGAGACTCTCGTAGTGCAAAGAGCATGACGAGTCGCGGAGTGTGGCTCTCGCAATTCAAAATATCTTTGTAACATTAAATAATCTGTAATTTGTAATATAGCTGTAAATATTGATATGTTGATTAAACGTCTCTAAAAGACCATGCATTCTCTTGTCGTCTTTACACAAGAGGTGGAAACGGTACAACGCCACTGACTCGTGGCATCCAAAGGTAGCCATTCAGAATGTATACATAGGCTTGCCAGACGTTCCGGTTTGACCGGGACAGTCCGGTTTTCAAAGAAAATCTCAGCGTCCCGGCCGATTTACTTCATGTCCCGGAAAAAGATGAATTTGATTACAAATGACCAAATAGGTCGTTATAATTAACTGAGAAGGATTGTTTTGATTAATTACTTTATCATTTGCAACATTGATTTGCAACATTAATACCGGATTAGATTGTGAAGATTTTTATGAGATTTAAAAAAAAAAAAATTGAAAAACGAAAAAAGAAATTAATTTGAATTTTGACATCTTGAATTCAAATTATGTTTTTCGCAATCACGAGTGTGTGTATGTAGGCGTGTGTGTTTGTGTGTGGGGGTATGTGTTTGTGTGTAGGGGTTATGTGTATGTGCGTGCAGGCATGTGTGTTTGTGTCTGTGTGCTGGCATAAGTGTGTGGGTAGTTGTGTGTATGAATGTATGTGTGTGGGGGGGGGGTATGTGTATGTGTGTGTAGGCATATGTGTTTGTGTCTGTGTGCAGGCATGAATGTGTGGGTAGTTGTGTGTATGTTTTTGTGTGTGTATGTGTGAGTGTCTGTATGTATGCGTGTGTGTATGTGTGTGTGTGTAGGTGTATGTGTGTGTATGTATTTGTGTGTGTGTGCGTGTGTTTGTAGTTATGTATGTATGCGCATATGTGTAGGACATGGATGCAACCTGAAGACGGCTTTTTCTATAGGTGCTGCATCGTGAGGAGCCGGTCGACGGTGATGGTGCGGAGGGTGGCGGTGGGAAAAATCAAAAGACGCCAAAAACAATCAACTGAGAACAATAAGCAATTATGATTGCTCAAAAAAAAAAAAAAAAACGACTGTGTAAAAAAGTTCTATAAAGTGAAAAGTCTATCTTAATGTTGTTCAATTTTTTATTCCTTTTTCAAAGTGCTTTTTTAATTGAAATAAACTGTAAATTTTTACCTCTTGCAAGTGAAATGTTCAAATTTTAACTGATTATGTCATGTTTTAGTACCCCTGTTTTAGGCTCACAATTAGTAATCTTTATTCATAGCATTGAGATTTAACTGTCCTATAAAACGGTCCAAAAATCAGGTACCGCTTTGAATACAAGAGACGCTGTTGAGGGGGGGGGGGGCATTCCGCTGTCCAGGTTGAACATTTCAGAAATCTGGCTAGCCTATGTATACAGGATTTTTAAAAATCATTGTATGCACATGATTATTTATTTACTTTTGATTAACCCAAACCTATGTTTAAGCGCCTGTCAAAAATGCTGTTTTATGCCAAAGAATATAAAAATGTGTTTTGATATATTTCTGTAGTAAAAGTTCATCTTATGCATTTCAACAAATCCATTTTTTCCTTAAATTGCCGCTGTGATTTGACTAGAAAAAATGGCTTGGATACCGCTGGTTTGAAATTCGCTATCCGTTAACTTTTTTTTTTTTTTGTTTTTGAACTTTTGACCTACATTAAGATTGAGGAATCCAAAAATTAAATAGAAAACCACTTTTTTTTTGCTTGACACTTCGATATTACAGTAAAATCTTTAATTCTCCAGTCGAGGTTGCATATAATTTGTATATTGTCTTTATTTTTAAAGAATGATTCAAAGTATAGAATCCTTCGTTGCTTTAATTTAAATTTTGAAATCAATGGACTGATTGAAAAAAATGTTGGAAACCATTGTTCATTGTTTGTATTTCATTCTTTTTACCAATTAAAGGTCTGTTCGGCTCTCAGGATCATGGAAATACTATATGTGAACTACATTTTTTAAATTGTCTATTGTTTCCTCTTAAACAAAACATCTATGTAGGCGCGCGATAATTTTTATTATCGTGTGTGGTCTGATACATTATAATTCTTATGCAAGTGGATTTATCTGTATTGAACTTCCGTGTTGAGAATTTTTTTTCAGGGACAGGGTTTCGTAATGACATTTCACACATTCATTTTCCCTTTTTACTTCCTTTTACCAAAAAGAGAGTATTGTATTTGCGAAAAAAATTTCACTCAAAAATCGGCCTTGATTTCCATTTTGCGCACCCCCGAATGAATGTTGAGTTTTTTTTTCAACCCGACCGCACGTGAGTATATGCCTAGGAACGTACAGCTACACGAAATATCCATTTTGACGATCCACGAGTTAATTACAACGAGTTTTCTCGTGACGTCTGTATGTACTTATGTATGTGCGTATGTGTGTATGTATGTCGCATAACTCAAGAACGAAATGTCCTAGAAATTTGAAATTTGGTACGTGAACGCCTAGTGGAATCTAGTTGTGCACCTTCCTTTTTGGTTGCATTCGGATGCTCCAAAGGGGGTCTTTGGCCCCTTTTAGGGGGGAAATCATCGTTAATTTCGATGTAAACTCAAGTGGTGTTATAATTTGGCGGACACTTGGCAATATATCGTCAGTCTTTTGGTCGCCAAGTTTTGTTGCGAACTTCGCGACAAATTTGGCGATTTTTTTTTAACTGGTTCCAATTTGGCCACTGTTGGTGATATTTAGAGAGTAAACTATTGAATCACATTAAAACTGCCAATAATGAGAAAATGACATTAAATTGGAGTAAAAGGAAGTCATGTGATGCACACATCAGCTCGTTTAAAATATCATTCGACTCCAATACATTCCGCCAAGTTTTTGTACTATTTTCCGCGAGTATTTTGAGCAAAAAATATCCTTGAATTAACAAAAATAACCCTTTTGTTAAAAATATAGCACCAGGACTAAACTTTAATAGGATAACCCTTGTGTTGTTTTTTTATTGCACATATAATTTAGCTTTCCTACACTAATAATTCACATATTAATAGAAGAAACCATTATAATCATTTTTGTTAATCAATATATGTAGCAGTCTGTATGAAAGATACAAAGGGGTTGTTCAGAAATCTGTACCACAGAAACAGAAGGACGTAAGTCCAAAAATTGCGCTTTTCTGTTTATTATGTACGTAGGAGCATATTCCGCATAGAGCCATGTGGACGTAATTCTTTAAGAAAAAGAAAAAAAAAAAAAAACAATAAGCAATCGTGATTGCTCAAAAAAATTAATTTGAATTTTGACCTCTTGAATTCAAATTATGTTTTTTCGCAATCACGAGTGCGTGTATGTAGGCATGTGTGTTTATGTGTGTGTGGGGGTATGTGTGTTTGTGCGTAAGGGGTATGTGTATGTGCGTGTAGGCATGTGTGTTTGTGTCTGTGTGCAGGTATGAGTGTGTGGGTACTTGTGTGTATGAGTGTTTGTGTGTGATGGGGCATGTGTATGTGTGTGTAGGCATATGTGTTTGTGTCTGTGTGCAGGCATGAGTGTGATAAGTGTGTGGGTAGTTGTGTGTAGGTGTCTTTATGTATGTGTGTGTATGTATGTGTTTGAGTGTGTGTATGTGTTTGTGTATGTGTGTGTAGGTGTATGTATTTGTGTGTGTGTGTGTAGTTGTGTATGTATGCGCGTGTGTGTAGGACATGATGCAACCTGGAGACTGTTTTCGCTATAGGAGCAGCATCGTGAGGCCGGTCGACGGCGGTGCTGACAGAGGGTGGCGGTGGGAAAATAAAATCAGCGTAACGCCAAAAACAGTCAAGTGAGAACAATAAGCAATCGTAATTGCTCAAAAAAAAAAAAAAAAAAAAAAACCTTTTCCAATTTTTTTTTACCAGGGTCAAAAGAGCGCGCGTGCCAAACCTTTGCATGTTTTTCCTTTCTACTGTAAAATGTACACAAAGTGACTTACGTCACATTATTTTAAATACCTAACTAATTATATACGATCTCTTAAATTTTAATAACCTTTTGAAGTCGGGGCCTCCTATAAACTACTACCTAACGTAACTGAGTAGGTTTAGTTTTAAAGACTAATTTCGTATATAGTTAAATTGGTGTTTAATTCAGTTTTCGGTGGGTTGTCAGTTACGTTATGTAGCTGTTTATAGGAGGCCCCGACTTCAAAAGGTTATTAAAAATTAAGCGATCGTATATAATTAGTTAGGTATTAAAAATAATTCATCGTATAGTAATTTAAATCAGTGTTTATTTTATAATTCGGTGTTTAGTTTAGTTGATTTTTGTACTGGAATTGTAAAATAAATTTCATTTCTATGTTTGGGTAGGAAATAGAATGTAAGTGTAATCAGTTATTTTTTTGCTTTTTAGTTTCTGGATATTTTTTGAAGGCGTTTTTTTTATTTTTTTTTATTTTTTAAATTTAAAAGTAATTTATTATTGAACTAAACGTTCGAAAGATGCAGTGTTTGTTTCAAGCTATTACGTTCGTCACAATCAATATGTTACATTCGTCACGCTGATAGCTAATTGTGTAAATAATTTAATAAAAATTCAACATTTTAAATGCATTCTAGGGAGCTATTTTGAAGAGAATAAAGCAAAACTTTCCTTTTTATAGTCCTATAAAAAGTGTGGAAGGGAAAAGAAGACGTTTTGTGACGAACGTAACAGGCCACTCAAAACAGAATTCAAATTAGGCTCAACGAGAATAAAATTAAAATTCAATGAAACAAATTAAAGAAACACGAAATTTCAAAATGTAAGCAATAACGAAAAAAAAATATTTATATCAAATTTATGCTTAAAAATTACAGGTCGCGTTTCTTGAATGTTTTGTAGTTAAATTTTGCATGTTGTTGTTGAAGATCTTCAAGCAATAATTATTCTACGCAGAGCATCCATCTTGAAAAACTTTTTACGAGATTCGAAAAATAAGAATGTTATCTCTAAAATTATGTATAACACATTAATATTGAACGAGTTTGAAATTAGGGCCTGCAGGTTGACATTTTCGTGGAATGACCCTACAATGTTTTAAACCTCTCTCTCAACTTTAACTGCTTCTATCAGGGCCGCCGAGAGCTAAGGCGGGCCCCTTGTCAGCTTGCTCGCAAACCCCCTCCACCCATAAAACTTATACTGCTCAGATTCTATGGCTTTTCGTCGACCCTGTCTTCTATCTGGAACATGTTTCGGCGGCTCATGTTTTTTTTTCTCCACTTTGATGTGCTTTTCGTTAAAATATTATGATTAAAGAAACGAGGTGATGTGTACATCATATGACTTCCTTTCACTCCAATTTAATGTCATTTCCACATTAGTGGCAATTTTAATGTGATTCAATAGTTTACTCTCTAAATATCACCACCAGTGGCCAAATTGAAAATAGTTTAAAAATTAAAAAAAAAAAAAAATCGCCAAATTTGTCGCCAAGTTGGCGACTAAAAGACTGGCGATATATCGCTAAGTGTCCGACAAATTATATCACTACTTGAGTTTACATCGAAATTAACAATGATTTCCCCCAAAAAGGGACAAAAGACCTCCTTAGGAACGTCCGAATGCAACCAAAAGAGAAGGTGCGCAAGTAGAGCCCACTAGGAGTCTACGCACACAATTTCAACTTTCTAGGACATACCGTTTTTGAGTTATGCGAGATACATACACACATCCGCACATACATACGTACATACGGACGTCACGAGAAAATTCGTTGTAATTAACTCGTGGGTCGTCAAAATGGATATTTCGGGTGTGTGTACGTTCCTAGGGCACATATCCACGTGTGGTCGTGTTGAAAAAAAAAACTCAACATTCATTCGGGGCTGAGAAAAATGGAAATGAAGGCCGATTTTTGAGTGAAATTTTTTTCGCGAATACAATACTTCCTTTTTTGTAAAAGGAAGTAAAAAGAAAATAGAAGTGTGAACATGTCAGAGGCATCCATTAAGCTATCAGGTTTGGCCTGCCATAATTTCCATAATGCATTGAATTTTTGGTCGCAGTGTACACATTTTGGAGACCTTTATTTAGGTTTTCTTAATAATTCAGATTATCCGATATTTCTAAATAATATTTTACGATTGCATTTCCATTCAAAATTAACAAGGAAAATACTTTTTGCTGTTTTACTTCATCTGCTCATTCTTTTCCCCTCTTTTTTCTTTCTTTTTTGAGCAATCATGATTGCTTATTGTTCTCACTTGACTTTTTTTTGATGTGCTATCATTTTATTTTCCCGCCAGCACCCTCTGCAGCATCACCGTCGACCGGCTCCTCACGAAGCTGCTTCTATAGCGAAAGCCATCTCCAGGTTGCATCCATGTCCTACACACACACACGCGCATGCACACACATATACACACAAACATACACCTACACACACGCACGCGCACACATATACACACAAACACATACACACACATACACCTACACATACACACACTCATACAAACAACTACCCACACATTCATGCCTGCACACAGACACAAACACATACGCCTACACACGCATACACATACCCCACTCCCACATACACACATTCATACACACAACTACTCACACACTTATGCCTGCACACAGACACAAACACACATGCCTACACACACATACACACACCCCTACACACAACACACATACCCCTACACACAACACACATACCCCTACACACAACACACATACCCCCCACACACAACACACACGCCTACATACACACACTCGTGATTGCGAAAAACATAATTTTAATTCAAGATGTCAAAATTCAAATTAATTTCTTTTTTAAATTTATTTAAAAACTTTTATCACTGCGAAGGTCCCCTAACTTTTTTTTTGCATCACTAAAGTCTGATTTGCGACCCCTTTTTATAAAAAATGGAGGGAGGGGCGGGGGGAGATTGAAGCGTGACATTCCTGTTCCCCTCATCGGCTCCATCACATTGTGGATACTTTGCTGATTGAAATTAATCCAACTTCTAGCCGTATTAACTTTAAAAATGAATATTTGACAATAACTATGAATTGTTGAAATTTGCTAAATTCAGGCCATATCACTCGTTAATCGGGCCCTATATCAACCTTGATCAATTTCCGTGAACATTTGACGTTCAGGAAGCTTAGATACAATACAGTAAAATCTGTGTAAGTTGACCACCTGCAGTGACGAAACATGGCGACCAAAAAGACTGGCGATATATCGCCAATTGTTCGCCAAATTATAACACCACTTGTGTTTACATCGAAATTAACAATGATTTCCCCTCCAAAAGGAGCAAAAGACCTCCTTTGAAGTATCCGAATGCGACCAAAAAAAAATTTGCACAACTAGACCCCAGTAGGAGTCTACGTAACAAATTTCAACTTTCTAGGACATTCCGTTTTTGAGTAATGCGACATACATACACACATGCGCACATACATACTTTAGTGATCAACTTAAACAGGTGGTCAACTTACAGAGGTTGATTTATATGATAAGGGCTAATTCCGTGCCTGAAAAAAGCGGTCAACTTAGACAGGTGGTCAACTTTACAGGTTTTACTGTACTGACATCTGGGTCCCCCAATTCAGATCCTACCCTTCTTTTGCTGTCCTTTTCCGGGCTCCTGCTCAGTCAAGATTCAGATTTTTCTATCTCTCCTGGGCAGGCGACCTTTGTGTGTGGTGGGGGGGGGGGGGGGGGGGATGATTGTGAAACCTTTTGCACCGAGCCAAAGTTTTTTTTTTTTTTTTTTTTTTTTTTTTTCGCGCATGGAGGTTAGGTTCATTTCCTCTACTCAGGCCTAATTACAGAAACGGCCAACTAGGCCGTTGTTAGGGATCCTTTCGACCCCAGCTTCCCCCTACCCCCGCGTTGCAGGGTTATGGTTATGTAGTTACGTGTTGTTATCACCTTTGAGCATATCACTGATTACATAGGATATGAGAGCGGACTTCATTACTGCACGAAAGCATAGATAGGTACGTGCTTATTAGATGTTCGGCTCGCTCGGCACGAAATAGTTTCTCCTCCTTGAGCCAAAATGAGTTGATTTGCTGTTATTTCTGCGAGCGTCTTCTACACTGACTACTTCCTGCAGTCAATCATCCAACCCTCTTACCAGTTATCGACGTTATTTACCATTGCAAGGAATCATAAGGCTCTTTATCTAATCATCTTTCAATTTTATTTCCATTCTAGGAACGAAAGCTCGTGCATAATAAGTTAGAAAATTACAAAAATACAGAATATCCAAATTTTTTTTAATCTTTTTGAAATCCTGTATTCTACTTTCCGTTCTGTTGTAGTTTTCAAATGCTAATCAATTCTTAAGATTGATTACATTACATTGATAGTAGTATTTTAATTTAATGAAATATCATCGCGTTTACAATTTGTTTTGACAATGATTCGTACTGGGCGACTCGCCAAGCGGGCTGAATAGGGAAGTTGCAACCTATTAAATGTTCATATTTTGACTATTGGATATTGTTAATTGACCCTCAAAACTAAAAAATTCACCATCGCCGAATTTTAAAACACCGTGATTGATTTTTAATGAATTTTTAAAAATCCACGCGCAAAAGTGCGCTCTTCTGAAACGTCACGAGTCTACGTCACAGGGCGCGAATGGGCAGCCTTCCGCCGAAGATCCCTTGTTTTCGCTACGGACCTTTTGAGCGCGCTGATATTTTTATTTTTAGAAATTCAATAATCCTTTTGAACACACTATGGAGACCGGATTCATTAAAGCACAATCTAAATAATCTTCCTCATGTAACATCAATGATGATATTCGAATATTTCCGAGAGGATGAGAGGTTTAATGTTCCAGAAACGCGAGCTATTAAATGCGTTTCGTCTTCCAAGTCGAATGCATGACCTTCGGCTTCTTCCCTATCGGAAGAGCGCATGACGTCACTTCCTATGCCATTTGACGTCACAAGAGCTTGAACTTAAAAAATTAATTAAAAAAAAACTACTTATCGTATCGAAAAACTTTTTCACCTATGATGTTCATACATGTTACTCTATCATATAAAAATAAAATTGAAAAATCGAACACTTCCCTATTGGTGGCTAAATTTGGTGATGTACCATTTAGAAACAACTTCGCGATATCTCGTCCCAAATTTGGTGCTAACCTCGATCTCAGCAGATAAAAATCTCGGATTTTTAATTAGAGACGTACCGAGTATTCGGCAACTACTCGGTACTCGGCCAATTTGCCGAGTACTCGGTACTCGGCCAAATTTTGATCAGGTATTCGGCCAATACCGTGTAGTTGTAAAAAGTTGAATATTGTTCAAAGCAGATTTTACAATTAATGAAAAAGTGCAAGCATATAATATACTGCAATCATTTGTAATTCAAATTTACAAGTAAAATTCAAATTTTGAGAATAATGAAGTTTGTTATGCTTCAATGGAGTAAATCTTATGTTTTAGTGCCCCAAAGTTGATGAAACTTATTTAATAAAAATGGTGGCAAAAAAAGTAAGTACAGAAAATATGAAATGTTTATATTATTAAATGGATTTTTGCCACAAACTAAATTACTTATAAGAAGCATAAAATACCTTTTCTTGAAAAATAAAACAACGCTAAAAGCACAAATGGGCAGGAACACTGCATTCACGTGTTTCGGCATTACAAGGAATGCTTTTTTCAATGCGTATAATGTGACCTTACGGATTTAAAGACATCCGACAAATATCTGATTTTTTTTACATTCATTAGCTCACATTTTATGCACTGAAAAAGATGTTCCTTGTAATACAGAAACACGTGTTTGCAGTGCTCTTGCACATTTGTACTTTTAACGTTGCTTCATTTGCTTTTAAAAATTATTTAAGTTTGCCGGACTAGAAGTATAGATTGATATGATTTGTTTTAATTCCAACTTGATTAATCCTACCTTTTATGAATTTGTTTATTTTTACTTTAAAAAATAACTTATTTGTAAAGTTATTGACTTAAAACAAAATCTTGAACAATGCATAATTAAATTTCAGCTGGAATTTTGTTTTAAAAACTATTCATGGAGGTCTATACTATTATTTCAAAGAGTTCATAATTAGTCAAATGTGTGTCGGTGGCATTTCTTAAAACATAATTGGAACTCAGTACTCGGTTACTCGGTCAAAGTGCTACTCGGTGCGTCTCTAATTTTAATGATATGCATTGCAATCTCTCTCTCTATATATATATATAAATGAATGTTTGTCTGTATGTCATCCATGAACTCAAAAACTACCCGGCAGATTTGGCTGAAACTTTCACCGTTTGTTATTTTTGGTACTGGGAATGTTTATAGACCAGTTCGAAAAAAAATCCGATCGATAGTTCCTTTTTTTATTCCAATTTAAGTCACAATCCATTGGATAAATGCGAATAAAATGATCGGCTGCAGAAATTAATTCGCGTGAAAGATCTCATAGATAAGAAGTTAGCTGTTGCCATTTTTCTTGAGTTTGAACAAATAAATTCTTTCTCTATTGTTTTATGGCTTTTCATGCAACGGGGGGATTTAAAACTTTTTCTATTTGATATTTTTAGCGATGGATTGATCTCGCAAACTGCGTGAGTACAGAATTTGAGTATAGACACGGCTTCACTCGATACCTGGACCGATTATTATGAAAATTGCTATATATATGTATTTTTCCACGGAGAAGGTGCATAATATGCTCATTGAAGCCACTCGCCACCAGGTGGCACTGCAGAGGAGCAACTTCTGCCCCGTTCAACCGATTGTCATGAAAATCAGTATAATGATGTATTTTTTATTGGCGTAGCAACGCGCGTCGGCTACAGCTAGTTCGCAATAAATATTCCTGGCACGTAAAGGATTAAAACAATGAGACCGATCGAAATAGCTTCTTTTAAATGTCCTGAATTCAACGGTGCCTGTCTCAGTTTCGACTCCAGACTAACCTCCACTACGGAAGCGTTAGCCTGACACACAGACGCCCACAAATTTTGGTTATATAGAAGTAACAGAGAACTATGTCATAAAAAACATTACTTTAAGCGTTCAAATGAAGAGTTCATTGTAAAGAAAAATTAAAATGTTATTTGTAAGTAAATGCAATGGGGTTGTTTCCTTCAGTCAAAAGTATTTACTACTTTTAGTCACTGAAGTTGATAGAATGAACAAAAAAAAAAAAAAAAATATGAATTTTGACATCTTGAATTCAAATTATGTTTTTCGCAATCACGAGTGTGTATATGTAGGCTTGTGTGTTTGTGTGTAGGGGTATGTGTGTTTGTGTGTTTGTGTGTAGAGGGTATGTGTGTGTAGGCATGTGTGTTTGTGTCTGTGTGCTGGCATAAGTGTGTGGGTAGTTGTGTGAGTATGAATGTGTGTGGGGGGTATGTGTATGTGTGTGTAGGCATATGTGTTTGTGTCTGTGTGCAGGCATGAATGTGTGGGTAGTTGTGTGTGTGTGTGTGTATGTGTGTAGGTGTATGTGTGTGTGTTTGTGTGCGTGTGTGCGTGCGTGTGTGTGTAGTTGTGTATGTATGCGCGTGTGTGTAGGACATGGATCAACCTGGAGACGGTTTTCGCTATAGGAGCTGCATCGTGAGGACCCGGTCGACGGTGATGCTGCAGAGGGTGGCGGTGGGAAAATAAAATCAAAGGACATCAAAACAGTCAAGTGAGAACAATAAGCAATCGTGATTGCTCGAAAAAAAACAATGAACCCAGAAAATACTTTCATTTTCCCAACATTTAATTTTTAATTAATTTTTTAGAATGTCCGATTTTTTAATCAAGATGTGGTCTTTATGACGTCAAAAGGGATGTACTGAGGCGCGCACTCTACTGCCGCGCCGAATGTTTCAGCTTGCTGTCTACCGCGTTTTCAGGTTATGATGATTCAGAAGCGAATTAAATATTGCGCGCTACGCTTGCAATTAACCATATCGTTGCCACTACATATGAATAAAGATGCAGATTAAGTATTGCGCTCTGCGCTAATGGCATCAGTGAATGGCATTTCATTACTTGTGATGTCATGCGCAGAAGCGTGAGAAATGAAATTGAATCTCCGCACCGATTAAAATAATTGTTAAAAAATGCTTAACTTTGTCAAATTATTTAAATAATGACCCAATCCTATGTTTTTAAGCATGCTCTTTCAGAAAAAATACTTTTGAAATTTCGGAAACGATATATATATATATATATATATATATATGTAATATGAAAAATCCGTTGCTAGGCCTTTTCCATATTAAGTTCTGTTCACTTATATGTCAGCGCGTATAAGTCACAGACATTATTTATTACACACTTAAATGCTTCTCATACCGTATATGGTTATGTTCTGGGCTCAGATGTGTTAATATTTCGTTATTGCAATCTGCTCCTCCTATATTGATCACGTGAGATCACATGATCGAGGCATAATTATCTGTAATCTTTTAATGATATTCCCTATATAAAAATCGTAGCACAACTAAACAACTTGGTTAGTTCAGAGAAGTTCCTGCTGGTGTGTTCTATGTAAAAATAAAGATATTTTGAATGTAGCTTTGTCCTCTTCCTACGTGGTAGATTATTACGGCAAACACTGCAACTTGCGAAAATCAAGATTCGTAATAAGTCGTCGAGCGACGGTTCTTACACATATATATATATATATATATATATATATATAATCGTCGCTTCAGAGCAACGGTAGGACACCTTAGTATTATTTCTGGGATTAGATGTCTTACCGTTGCTCTACACTGTAAAAAAAAATCCGTAAAATTTACAGAAAAAAACTGTCAGCCAGGACGCCAGTTTTTTTCCGTTTATTTTACAGAAATCTTCCGTATTTTTATTATTTATTCAAGCTGATTTATTATTTTATGAAGATTAAAAAATGAAACTATACTTTCATTAATCCATTTCAATATTTACTATACTACTACGAAATATATGTATACAAAGGTAAATTTCCGAATATGCCTCTGTAACAGATGACAAAAAAACATAATAATGAAATATTGATTAGGATGCAATGAAATGGAAGTTGCAAACGATTGAAGACTTACTCACTTTAAATAAATATAAGATCAAAAACTCGAGCACGATAATCAAAATCCAAACACGCGGGCGAAATTTCGAAGATTCAAAGAAAAACAAAGTATAACCAGTTACAGATTAAAAAAAACAGAGAAATCCTGTATTTTATTACGAACATTTTTTTTTCTGTAAAAAATACGGATAACTTCTTCAAAATTTACTGTTTTTTTTACAGTGTAAGACGACAATATATACCAGGATTTTCGTGAAAACTGAGTTTTTTTTTCGTTTTAAACCATTTGATCGACCAAAAACTGTAGATTGAATTTTCTGGAAAATTGGTAGTTTTTAGATGCACTGGAATAATTTACTTATCGGTTTGTCGAAACACTTAAACCAACAATATGCAATTTCAGCAGAATGAGTCATTTTCGACTATCTTGTCCTCGCATTATTTCCTTGTTCATTTTGTATTTTTAAAAATTATCATTTTTACTGCCTTTTACAAAAAAAGGAAGTATTGTATTCGCGAAAAAAATTTCACCCAAAATTAGGCCTTAATTTCCATTTTGCTCGACCCCGAATGAATGTTGAGTTTTTTTTTTTTTTTCAACCCGACCACACGTGGATATATGCCTAGGAACGTACAGACACTCAAAATATCCATTTTAACGATCCCCGAGTTAATTACAACGAGTTTTCTCGTGACGTCTGTATGTACGTATGTATGTGCGTATGTGTGTATGTATGTCGCATAACTCAAGAAAGGAATGTCCTAAAAAGTTGAAATTTGTTACGTAGACTCCTAGTGGGGTCTAGTTGTGCACCTCCCTTTTTGGTTGCATTCGGATGCACCAAAGGGGGTCTTTTGCCCCTTTTTGGGGGGAAATCATTGTTAATTTCGATGTAAACTCAAGTGGTGTTATAATTTAGCGAACCCTTGGCGATATATCGCCAGTTTTTTGGTTGCCAGGTTTTGTCGTCAACTTGGCGACAGTTTGGCGATTTTTTAATTTTTTTTTAAAATCTGGTTTTGATTTGGCCACTGTTGGTGATATTTGGAGAGTAAACTATTGAATCCCATTAAAAACTGCCAATAATGAGAAAATGACATTAAATTGGAGTAAAAGGAAGTCATGTGATGCACACATCAGCTCGTTTCTTTTTTGAATTCCTTGCAATACTTAAGGTTTACTTCCAACGCACTTAGTTTTTTTCATGCAAACTTTTTTTTTTTAAACTTTGACGGCTTTGAAGTGCCAAACGCTGCCGATCGTTCGAACTTTTACGCACGAATATCAAAGCACATTCAACGCAAGTAACATAAAAAAATTAAGGTTTTGTATTCTTTGTTTGCACCAGGTAACGTATAATTACAGTTTGTAATATTACTTGTGAAAACGTTAATAAATTAATTTAAACCCCCCATTTAATTGGAAATATGGCAGTATTAAATGAAAACAAATTGATTAAAATGTTTATTACCAACAATCGTTTTATCTTAGCACATATTTGGAATTCATCTGTAAATTGATAAAGCTCCATTGTTCACGGAATTGACTTTTTAGTGCATCAACACAAGTTTAAAATGAGTTTTCCATGTCATTAAATTTATAACATTAAGTAATAATAATAATAACAACAACAATAATAATAATAACAACAACAACAATAATAATAACAACAACAATAATAATAATAACAACAACAACAATAATAATAACAACAACAAAATAATTCATAAAGCAACTTCCCTGCTTTAATGAAAGAAAAAAGATAATTATCCCGTTCTGCGGCTTTATTTTCTTTTTCTCCTCCTCCTTCTTTTGTCCCCCCCCCCCCTTATAAAGTCCTACTGTATTACAAGTGGTCCCTTTTCAAGCATTAGGAGTAGACCCTTATTCTTCCCCTAAATACAATTTTTCTAGTTGCGCCTGTAGCTAGTTTACCTCTCCTTTAAATAAATTTTGTACGGTTATCACTTTGAAGTGGGGGAAGGTTAAAAGGCACAAAAAAAAAAAAAAAAGAAAAGAAAAGAAAAAGGAAAAAATTGGTACAGTAGGCGCCGCTTAATGTGATCACTTTGGGACAAATACAATTTGGTAACAATAACCGACTGATAACAATAACCGAAAAGAGTCCCGCAAAATAATGATTTTTTTCCAATTAAGGTGCATTTATTTTGGCAACCCTCAAATTAAAAATCCCAATGACTCAACTGAACGCAGTTTTAAATTATAAATTATTAAATTAACAGAATGGAAATATCTGAATTATAAAAAGTTTAAAACTAAGTTATGCAGTTTTTAATTACATAGCAATAGGTGAAGTAAAATAGGACCGTTTTCCCTGACATTCGTAAACCAGTTTCAAAGCACATTCAGTTTTTCTATCTTTTCCAGCATGGTTTTGCTTGTTGTGTACATTTTAATTGAACTTCGCTTTGTTTTCAATCTCGACGCAATTCTTGAATAGTTTACAAAGTAATGGCGACAATGAAGGTCCTACATCAATGTCTGCGACATGTCCAGCGACTGAATTTTTTTAGGTGCAAAAGAAAGTTTTCTTAGGGGAGTCTGCGGTCACTGGGGGCGAACTTTCTGTAACTTCATTCCGAGAAATATTTTTGAACTGCTATTGAAAACCACAAAGTTCTACACAGAAAGTTAGTTTTATCAGGGTTTGCCTATGTATTTCTGTTAATTGAGGAAGAAAAACGGGGAAAAAATTTGAAAGTTTTTGAAAAAATGATAACAATAAACGAAGACACTGATTCACTGATTACAATATCCGACTTTCTAAATGTTTGTCAACATACAAGTGTTCCGGGACTTTGTGATTTTGATAACATTAAGCGAATGATAATATTAACCGTGATCACATTCAACGGCGTCTATGGTACTTGCTCATTTGTAGGCTAGACGAATTTAAGAGGATAATATTCCTCCCCTAAATACAATCTTTCTAGTAGTGCCCAATAGGAAGTGCGATTACCTGTCCTTTAAATCAATTTCCTACGGTTATTACTTAGAAGTGGGGAAAGGTTAAGAGGTACTAAAAACTATTGGTACTTCCACATTTGTAGGCTGGACGAATTTAAGAGGATAATATTCCTCCCCTAAATACAATCTTTCTAGTAGTGCCCAATAGGGAGTGCGTTTACCTGTCCTTTAAATCAATTTCCTACGGTTATTACTTAGAAGTGGGGAAAGGTTAAAAGGTACTAAAAGCTATTGGTACTTCCACCTTTGTAGGCTGGACGAATTTAAGAGGATAATATTCCTCCCCTAAATACAATCTTTCTAGTAGTGCCCAATAGGGAGTGCGTTTACCTGTCCTTTAAATCAATTTCCTACGGTTATTACTTAGAAGTGGGGAAAGGTTAAAAGGTACTAAAAGCTATTGGTACTTCCACCTTTGTAGGCTGGACGAATTTAAGAGGATAATATTCCTCCCCTAAATACAATCTTTCTAGTAGTGCCCAATAGGGAGTGCGTTTACTTGTCCTTTAAATCAATTTCCTACGGTTATTACTTAGAAGTGGGGAAAGGTTAAAAGGTACTAAAAGCTATTGGTACTTCCACCTTAGTAGGCTGGACGAATTTAAGAGGATAATATTCCTCCCCTAAATACAATCTTTCTAGTAGTGCCCAATAGGGAGTGCGTTTACTTGTCCTTTAAATCAATTTCCTACGGTTATTACTTAGAAGTGGGGAAAGGTTAAAAGGTACTAAAAGCTATTGGTACTTCCACCTTTGTAGGCTGGACGAATTTAAGAGGATAATATTCCTCCCCTAAATACAATCTTTCTAGTAGTGCCCAATAGGGAGTGCGTTTACTTGTCCTTTAAATCAATTTCCTACGGTTATTACTTAGAAGTGGGGGAAAGGTTAAAAGGTACTTCCAACTTTGTAGGCTGGACGAATTTAAGAGGATAATGATCGAGTTAGTGTGAGGGTAATGATCAAGTGTTTCCGGCAGTTAATGGATTCCGTAGCGTATATAGAAATTACTTTCGGAAAGGGGCCAATCCCAAATCAAATATCATGCGAACTTTTCAAATATAAGCTTGAAGATATAAAAATCTCTAACAATGAGAAGTTTTTTAAAGATTATTTCGGGAAAGGTCCGGCCACTTTTGTTCCTCCCTTGGGAACGTCCTTGTTCCGTATAAATTAACATTCACCGTTCAGCTGAAGCATTATGCAGGGGCGGACTAGGTCCCGCAAAAGGGGGCTAACCTTGGCCTCCAAAGGGCGCAAAAAAAAGAGGGAAAAAAGAGAAAAAAGATTTAAAAAAAATAATTTGAATTTTGACCTCTTGAATTCAAATTATGTTTTTCGCAATCACGAGTGTGTGTGTATGTAGGCATGTGTGTTTATGTGTGAGTGGGGGTATGTGTGTTTGTGTGTAGGGGTATGTGTATGTGTGTGTAGGCATGTGTGTTTGTGTCTGTGTACAGGTATGAGTGTGTGGGTGAGTGTTTGTGTGTGGTGGGGAATTTGTATGTGTGTTTAGACATATGCGTTTGTGTGTGAGTGGGGGTATGTGTGTTTGTGTGTAGGGGGTATGTGTATGTGTGCGTAGGCATGTGTGTTTGTGTCTGTGTGCAGGTATGAGTGTGTGGGTAGTTGTGTGTATGAGTGTTTGTGTGTGGTGGGGAATGTGTATGTGTGTGTAGGCATATGTGTTTGTGTCTGTGTTCAGACATGAGTGTGTGGGTAGTTGTGTGTAGGCATGAGTGTGATGAGTATGTGGATAGTTGTGTGTAGGTGTGTGTCTGTATGTATGCGTGTGTGTGTATGTGTTTGAGCGTGTGTATGTGTTTGTGTGTGTATATATGCTTGTGTATGTGTGTAGGCGTATGTATGTGTGTGTATGTGTTTGTGTATGTATGTAGGTGTATGTGTGTGTATGTGTTTGTGTGTACGTGCGTGTATGCGTTAGTGTGTGTGTGTATGTATGCGTGTAAGTGTAGGATATTGACGCAACCTGGAGACGGTTTTCGCTAGAGGAGCAGCATCGTGAGGATCCGGTCGATGTTGGTGCTGCAGAGGGTGCTGGCGGGAAAATAAAATGATAGCACATCAAAACAGTCAAGTGAGAACAATAAGCAATCGTGATTGCTCAAAAAACAAGTGTAAAAAAAAAGTGTAAAAAAAAAATGCTACAGGTTTACGAGTTTAAAGAAAAGAAGAAAAAAAGCGAAATGAAGTGGCACAGGTTTGTGAGCGCAACCAAAAAAAAGGAAAAGAATTAAGTTGCACCAAAAAATTAAATAAAATAAATTTAAAAAAAAATTAAAAATAATAAAAGGTGTTCAGACTTGAGGGCGCATAGGTGGGATGGCGCATCAGCCGATGTGGGGGGGGGGGGGAGGCAGTCCGCCCCTCGCATTATGACATCATTTAAGTGGCAATTGACGGTAGTAATTAACATTCAAATGAGTGTTATTAATGACCTTCCAAAAAATGAGTCTTCCGAGCAGGGGCTTGCACAGAAGGAAAGAATGGATACCCGTTGCCCCGGGCCCGAATCTGAAGGGGGCCCCAAGATATTTAAAATGAGGGGTGAAATATGTGTAGGGACTTGGAGATAAACAATATGGATGGGGGCCGTAAAAATCATCTGTGATAATCCCCAAAATTTCTGTGCCCGACCCTGCTTCCGAGAAATTCTGATTAAGTTTGGACTTCGGCTGAAGTTGAAGTTAAATTGTTCGTATTACAGCCGAGATACTAAGATGAAAAAAATGCCTGTAGTTCTTTTTACTTCCTTTTACAAACGAGCTGATGTGTGCATCACATGACTTCCTTTTACTTTCATTTTAATGTCATTTCCCCATTATTGGCAATTTTTATGTGATTGAATTATTTACTCTCTAAATATCACCAACAGTGGCCAAACTGAAACCAAATTTAAAAAAAAATAAAAATAAAAATCTCCAAATTTGTCGCCAAGTTGGCGAAAAAACTTGGCGACCAAAAGACTGGTGATATATCACCAAGTATCCGACAACTTTTAAGACAACTTGAGTTTACATCGAAATTAACAATGATTTCTCCCCAAAAAGGGGCAAATGACCCCCTTAGGAACATCCGAATGCAACCAAAATTGAAGGTGCACAACTAGACCCCACTAAAAGTCCACGTACCAAATTTCAACTTTCTAGGACATCCCTTTTTTCGGTTATGCAAGATACATACACACATACGCACATACATACATACATACGGACGTCACGAGAAAATTCGTTGTAATTAACTCGGGGGATCGTCTAAATGAATATTTCGGGTGTCTGTACGTTTCTAGGCATATATCCACGGGTGGTCGGGTCGAAAAAAAAAACTCAGTATTCATTCGGGGGTGAGAAAAATGGAAATGAAGGCCGATTTTTGAGTGAAAATTTTTTCGCGAATACAAAACTTCCTTTTTTGTAAAAGTAAATTTTGTAAAGTGTTTGTAAATTAGTATTTCTGGTGGAAGTGAAAGTTAGTATTTCTGGTGGAAGTGAAAGTTCTTATTTCTTGGTGGAAGTGAAAGTTCGTTTTTTAGCAGAAAGTCAAAGTTTATATTGTTGGGTCCCCCACAAAGCTTTAAATGTGTGGCTTGATTAATGTTTGATTATTTTATTCTGTAGAAATGGAGAAGATTTAATAAATTCAGTTTTAAAACAAGTAAGGCATGAAAACGGTGTTCATTATTACTTACAGGAAACATTTCTCGAATCAACTGTAATTTAACTTGAAAAATAAGTTACCTTTCTACATTTACCTATAGTGATGCTTTACTTAACTCATCATCAATTATTTTAATGTCATATCATTACAGAGACCAAAGGCGCCACGAAATTTAGTTTTTGGAAGGGTGCAAGTTCTCAGTCTGCCGAATGGAACTCCAAATTTCGCCGAATGATCATAATTTTGCCGAATGGCACTCCAATAGGGAAGTTTTCGATTTTTCAATTTTATTTTTATATAATAGAGTAACATGTATGAACATCATAAGTGAAAAAAATTTTGCGATATGATAAGTAGTGTTTTTCAAATTGATTTTTAAAGTTCAAGCGCTTGTGACGTCAAATGGCATAGGAAGTGACGTCATGCGCTCTTTCGATACGGGAGAAGCCGAAGGACGTGCTTCGAAGTTGGCTTCGAAGACGAAACGTAAAAGGCTTATCTCCTTGCATTTAACCCCTCACGTTTCTGGAACATTAAACCTCTCATCCTCTCGGAAATATTCGAATATCATCATTGATGTTACTTGAGGAAGAATATTTAGATTGTGCTTTAACTAATCCGGCCTCCATAGTGTGTTTAAAAGGATTATTCAATTTCTAAAAAATAAAAATATCAGCGCGCTCAAAATGTTCCTAGCGAAAACAAGGGATCTTCGGCGGAAGGCTGCCCATTAGTGCCCTGTGACGTAACCTCGTGACGTTTCAGAAGAGCACAGTTTTGGGCGTGGATTTAAAAAAATTCATTAAAAATCAATCACGGTGTTTTAAAATTCGGCGATGGTGAATTTTTTAGTTTTGAGGGTCAATTAACAATTTTCAATAGTCAAAACATGAACATTTAATAGGTTGCAACTTCCCTATTGTCGCCGAATGGAGCTGCAAATTCTGACAAATGATGATAATTTCGCCGAATCGTAGGAAAAAATTTGCCGAATAAGGAGATTTTTGGAAAGTCACAGTAGCCTCCCGACGGAGACTGGAACATAGCGATTAATTTCCAGGTACTTAATACAATGCTGTATCCAAAGTTCTCTTGAAACCAAAATGTCGGATAGGTCGACCTCGGAGTTCTAGGAAAATCAAAGATCCGGCTCTGGAGTAATGACAGGGGGGGGGGTATTAGAACACCCCTACGTATAATCAGCAGTGGCCAGAGGAAGATTAAACACAGGAGACGCAAGTGATCCGAAGCCACGAGTTAAAACCTCATCACCATCATCGACGGGCGTTCTCAAACTTGCGCAAAAAAGAGAAATAAAAAAAGAGTGCTCAGCCTTAATTAGAAACTGGTTTTGCTCTCCCCCCTCCCCCCTCTTAACCCTCTTTTAAGGATTTATGGTGGAATATTCTCTATACATTATTATACTTCAGTTTGGAAAAAGATCAGTACTCTGTTATCATAATTTGATATACATAAAAATTTGTTTAATTATCCATCAGTTAGACAATAGAGATATTTTTGTGAGGCGTTTAACTTTTTGATACTTAAAATAACTCCTCTTTCCAAAACGCATCAGAGGAGTTTTTGAACTTGAAGTATCTTCGAGACATGGAGAAAAAACATACATTGTATTCTAAAATTAAATATTTACGCATTGTCTTTTCTTCCTTTTACAAAAAAGAAAGTATTGAATTCGCGAAAAAATTTCACTCAAAAATCGGCCTTCATTCCATTTTGCTCACCCCCGAATGAATGTTAAGTTTTTTTTTCAACTCGACCACACGTGGATATATGCCTAGGAACGTACAGACACCCTAAATATCCATTTTGACGATCCCCGAGTTAATTACGACGAGTTTTCTCGTGACGTCTGTATGTACGTATGTGTGTATGTATGTCGCATAACTCAAGAACGGAATGTCCTAGAAAGTTGAAATTTGGTAAGTAGACTTCTAGTGGGGTCTAGTTGTGAACTTTCCTTTTTGGTTGCATTCGGATGCTCCAAAGGGGTCTTTTGCTCCTTTTTGGGGGGAAATCATTGTTAATTTCGAAGTAAACTCTAGTGGTGCTATAATTTGGCGGACACTTGGTGATATATCGCCAGTCTTTTGGTCGCCAAGTTTTGTCGCCACCTTGGCGACAAATTTGGCGATTTTTTTTAAATTTCTTTTTTTTTTTAATTTGGTTTCAATTTGGCCACTGTTGGTGATATTTAGAGAGCAAACTATTGAATCACATTAAAAATGCCAATAATGAGAAAATGACACCAAATTGGAGTAAAAGGAAATCATGTGATGCACACATCATCTCGTTTAATAAGTTAAATGCCGAACGCATTTTTCCGCATTTTATGTTTGTCTACAAAGTTTCACTCCAAGTGTTAACTATATTTTTTACCCGAACGCGACTGAATACAGGCGCTCAAAAGACATTTGCACGACGGCGCCGGTCAGACTTGGCGCGGGCATGCCTATAGACACTTGTTATTCTACCAAAACATTGAGAATTTCGAAATTCTAACAGTTAATGTTTGCGCGAAAAACGTTTTTTTCGTTTTGCCAAAAAAATACAAAACTGGATATAATCCGTCTTGAAAGTAAACTCCTCAAATAGGAACATAGGGTCGCATGCGCAATCCAGATTTTCGGCATTTTTGACTCACTTCAATACGTCAAAATTTGAAAGATAAATACAGTGAAGTCCCGTTACAACGAATACCAATACAACGAAATTTCCGTTTCAACGAAGTAAAATTTCAGTCCCGATTAAGTTTTTATTTCATAGATTTAATTCCATTATAACGAAATTCCCGATACAACAAAGAAAATCTGCGGTCCCTTGAAGTTCGTTCTAACGGGATTTCACTGTAATACCCCTTATTCTAAAAAAAAAGTAGGGGAACATGGGGCAAAGTGCAATCGTGAAATCTTTACTCTGCTTTTAGCTCCACCAATCTGGTATTATTTTAACTATATAGTACCATATGTAGTCTATTCCAATCAGGAAAAAAAATACCGCCGAAGGTTAAAACGTTTGGTAATGCAGGCAATTTTTAAAAATCAACGCTCATATTGTAATGTTTTGTTGTAAGTAAAAAAAAAAAAAATTAATTCGAATTTTGTCATCTTGAATTTAAATTATGTTTTTCGCAATCACGAGTGTGTGTGTATATGTAGACGTGTGTGTTTGTGTGTGGGGGCATGTGTGTTTGTGTGTAGGGGGTATGTGTGTTTGTGTGTAGGGGGTATGTATGTTTGTGTGTGTGTGTAGGCATATGTGTTTGTGTCTGTGCGCAGGCATGAGTGTGTCGGTAGATGTGTGTTTGTGTGTAGGGGGTATGTGTATGTGTGTAGGCATGTGTGTTTGTGTCTGTGTGCAGGCATGAGTCTGTTTGTAGTTGTGTGTATTTGTGTTTGTGTGTGTATGTGTTTATGTATGTGTGAAGGTGTATGTATGTGTGTGTAGGTGCGTGTATGTATGTGTGTAGGTGTATATATGTATATGTGTGTAGGTGCGTGTATGTATGCGTGTAAGTGTAGGATATTGACTAAACCTGGAGACGGTTTTCGCTAGAGGTGCAGCATCGTGAGGAGCCGGTCGACGGTGATGCTGCGGAGGGTGCTGGTGGGAAAATAAAATCATAGGAACGTCAAAAACAGTCAAGTGAGAACAATAAGCAATCGTGATTGCTCAAAAAAAAAAAATACTATAAACTGATAAAGTTCTTGTTATTATCATTTGAAATATTAATTGAGGCTTCTTAATATTCAATGCAACAAAAATGTAGCTAATATTGAGCTCATTTTTATTTTAAATTAATTGCGCAATTGGTCAAGTGCATGCGGGACAAAGTGTATAGCTTGCCCCGGCATTGTGCATAGTTTGTTCCGAAGTGCATCGGTTGTTTCATTTACTCATACATAGTTTGTTTCAAAGTGCATAGTTTGTTTCATTTACTCATACATAGTTTGTTTCAAAGTGCATCGTTTGTTTCATTTACTCATACATAGTTTGTTTCAAAGTGCATCGTTTGTTTCATTTACTCACACATAGTTTGTTTCGAAGTGCATCGTTTGTTTCATTTACTCATACATAGTTTGTTTCAAAGTGCATAGTTTGTTTCATTTACTCATACATAGTTTGTTTCATTTACTCACTCAATCATTTAATCTAAATCATTTGCATTTTCATTTATTAATTAATTCATTTACATTACTGCATTTAGTACTTCACTAATATTTATTCATTCACTTTTTTTCTTATTCATTCTATTACTCGCTCATTTATGTTTCGGAAATCAATTTTTTTATTCATTTAATTATTCGTTTTTTGTTTCATTATATTTTCATTTATTCATTCAACCTTTTATTTACCAATTCTTTTGATCAAAAATATGCTTCATAATCAAAAAAAAAATTTCATTAGTAAATATTTTATTTTTCACTTTGTCCCATGGAAAAAAAAGTGAAAATTTTCCACTTCTTTTTGAAGACTCAAATTTACTGCCAAAAATAAAAAATACTGTTTCAAAGCAAGTTTTATAATAAAATACAATATTCTTTCTTTATGTACCGTAATTTTCAAAACAAGTCCCCGATTTGTTCATATTGAAAAAACTCGGTCATCTTAACCATTTCGCTTTTCCCCACATTCCCCTACTTAATGTTCAAAAACATTGTAGCTACTATTATCGTAACAACGCTTAATTGTAAATAATTATTTAGTTAAATCTAGTAAATATGCAATTACGTATTTTTGTATTTAATTCCCTTTATCTAAAAGTTACAAAACTTTTCACTGTCTAGCTCGCTAAGCAGAAATACATCCCTTTAAAGTATTCTGGTAATTTATTTGTGTTTGGAACAATGTAATTATATTGCATTGATATGCAGATTTGCTTAAGGTGTTACAGTACCTCAAAAATGATGAAACGATCAAAAACATTTTTATTGTTTATTTCAAAACTAAAAACTATTCTGAACACAGGGAAAAAGTTTCACTGCTTTAGTTCAAATATTTAAAAAGTTATGAGTGGTTTTAGGCCATGCTCGCTATGCGTTCTTATGCAAAAGAAAAACTTTCAACTGCTTTTTCTCGATGATGGTATTTTTGTGTTTTCATGTCAGAATCCCTAAGGATTTTTTTTTCTATTAAAGATACAGCTTTAAAGTAATATTTTTTGCAATTGGGATAGCATATTTGACAAAACTGTGCATTGGATAAGAATTTATTAATTACTCAAATGTTTAGAGCATGTTAAACCTTTAAAAAGCAATTTAAAAAAAAACTTTATTTTTTACATAATTAATCACAGAAAATTTTCTAATAAACTCATAAAGCAAATGAATGCAGATTTTTAGAGATGATTATAGGGATCGTTTAGCAAAAAATTAAAAATTTTTTTTAATTTGCGCAAAAATAAAAAAGCCTTAGGGATTTGAAAAAATTGAAATTTTCTTTAATTTTTTGAATTTTTAAAAAAAGTAGGCAATATTTTTAAATTTTGAAAATAAATTATTGATTAAGAAACAAGTATGCATGTTATGGTTTCAAAGAAATATAAAATTTACTTAAATTTAAAAAAAAATGTTTGAAAGGTGCTGTGATCCCTTAAAAAATAAATGAAACATCAGCAGAGAAAATTTTAATAGTTTTTATTTGTTACTTTAAATATTGACAGCACATTTATAAAAAAAATGACAATGTTGCACAAACCAAAGTAATAGCATAACTGCGTTTCAATTTAGTATTAACATTGGAAAACAATTTGGTAGGTATGTATACACAGTTAAAAAACTTAAAAGGCATATCATTTTTAAACAATTCCTCCTCAATTGTATGACATTCTGAGTCGACTTTGGGCATTTTTAGTGTTACAAATACAAGACATACATACAGATGGGTGACAAATTAGTACGAACACCTATGAAAAAGGCATTTGAAAGAAGCTGAAAACAACAGTTCTGAGTCATGTAGAAGATAATTGGCTCACATAGTGTTCCATTTACACACGAAAAGCACAATGTGGACGCACGTAGGATGGTTTCGAATACCGGAGCATCATTGTGTCCGGGGCAGAAAGGGTGGTGAACATTCTCACCTCAGGAGAGAGTCAAGGAAGCAGAAAACACAACAGTTTTGAGTCAGGTAGAAGAAAGTTGACCCACATAGCACACGAAAAGCACAATGTGGACGCATGTAGGATGGTTTCGAATGACGGAGCATCACTGCGTCGGGGCAGAAAGGGTGGTGAGCATTCTCGCCTTAGGAGTGTCAAGGAAGCAGAAAACACAACAGTTTTGAATCAGGTAGAAGAAAGTTGACCCACATAGCACACGAAAAGCACAACATGGACGCATGTAGGATGGTTTCGAATGCCGGAGCATCACTGCGTCCAGGGCAGAAAGGGTGGTGAGCATTCTCACCTCAGGAGAGTCAAGGCAGCAGAAAACACAACAGTTTTGAGTCAGGTAGAAGAAGGTTGACCCACATAGCACACGAAAAGCACAATGTGTACGCACATAGGATGGTTTCGAATGCCGGAGCATCACTGCGTCAAGGCAGAAAGGGTGATGAGCATTCTCGCCTCAGGAGACAGTCGATTGTCCGAAGGACCACTTCCTTCCTGCAGATTGGGGAGCTTCACTACTCAAGGTTGCAGACTTGAGGCGGGCTGAAACGCATCTTCATCTTGGGGCGCAGAGGGCAGCCAGGAGAGCTGGACCGTGGTGGCCTGATTAGTAAGGCATCGGACTTACAGATTAGGGAGCTTTACTGCTCAGGGTTGCAGACTTGAGGCGGGCTGGAACGCATCTTCATCTTGGGGAGCAGAGGGTAGCCAGGAGAGCTGGACCGTGGTGGCCTGATCCGTAAGGCATCGGACTTACAGATTAGGGAGCTTTACTGCTCAGGATTGTAGTCTTGAGGCGGGCTGGAACGCATCTCCATCTTGGGGAGCAGAGGGCAGCCAGGAGAGCTGGACCGTGGTGGCCTGATCCGTAAGGCATCGGACTTACAGATTAAGG
Source organism: Uloborus diversus (assembly GCF_026930045.1). Classification (NCBI taxonomy): domain Eukaryota; kingdom Metazoa; phylum Arthropoda; class Arachnida; order Araneae; family Uloboridae; genus Uloborus; species Uloborus diversus. The sequence continues at coordinate 172,032 of NW_026558421.1, forward strand.
AGCTTTACTGCTCAGGATTGTAGTCTTGAGGCGGGCTGGAACGCATCTTCATCTTGGGGAGCAGAGGGCAGCCAGGAGAGCTGGACCGTGGTGGCCTGATCCGTAAGGCATCGGACTTACAGATTAGGAAGCTTTACTGCTCAGGGTTGCAGACTTCGGGTTGGAACGCATCCTGGGGCGCAGAGGGCAGTCAGGAGAGTTGAACCGTGGTGGCCTGATCCGTGAGGCATCGGTGACCGGAGTTCAATCCCAGCCGATCGAAGATCCACCGTCTTAATTAATGGTGACTGGGGGACGTGAAATATGCTCGTGGTCACGAAGTCCTCTAAGTGAAACGATACCTCTAGCGTGCTGGACCAGGGATTGCTCGGTTCCTGGTTTGGATCAAAAAATCAGAGCTGTATTCAGGGACCCATCCAACTGGTTAAATCACACAGTAGTAGGTACGGGGGACCCTGCAGTGAAAAGTGCATAGTCAGGAGAGTTAGGGACCCTGCTGATGTTTTGCAGAGGGGCCCAAAAGGAATAGATCTGGGCCCGCATAGTCCCTACCGCAGTTGGCGCAGAAAGTATCTTCTTCGGGCAGTCTCTTAGACGGTGATGGCCGGCGCATAAGACAACGGGAATGAAACTTTTCCAAGTGGTCGATCAAGTCCCCGACTTCGATCCTTTTTTTCCAAGTAGTCGATCAAGTCCCCGACTTCGATCCTTTTTTTCCAAGTAGTCGATCAAGTCCCCGACTTCGATCCTTTTTTTCCAAGTAGTCGATCAAGTCCCCGACTTCGATCCTTTTTTTTTCCAAGTAGTCGATCAAGTCCCCGACTTCGATCCTTTTTTTTCCCAAGTAGTCGATCAAGTCCCCGACTTCGATCGTTTTTTTTTCCAAGTAGTCGATCAAGGCTCCGACTTCGATCCTTTTTTTTTTGCAGACATCCTTCGTCTCCGCTTTATAGCTTGCTGAGGTGGACTGTAGAAGATAGGGAGAGGGTCTTTTCGGTTGAGGAATTGGCACACGCGAATCACGTCTTGCACTACAGGTTTCTTTTCTTTTTTCTTTTAAAAATTACCTTGCCTCTTTTCCTGCTCACGCGCAGGAAGTTAGGCTCTATATATTTTATTAAATGCTGTTCTTGACCAGCTCTTTATTAATACATTTATTTCTTAGGTGTTCGCATTATTTTGTCACCAGCTGTACATAAAACACGTAACTAAAACAGGTTTTGAGAAATAGAGATTTTTTAAGCAAAGGAAAATTTTACACGAAACATAAGTTGGATTTACACGTATAGTGATATTTATTTAACTCGGGTATGCATATATCTTGCATTTGCAACACATTTCAATGCTTGTGAATCCACATTGCTGTTGAACTCAGTGCATCACTACACTGTTTAAAAAACAAAGCTGAGCAGAAAGCATAAAATTTGAAAAATATTGCATGATTTTAGTACGCACACAATTCACTTCCTCTGCCATTTAGGTCTGTTTAATAAATGAACAAAAAAAAATGTTAATGGAAAATTTTATATTTTCTCGTCTATGGGCAGACAGATCAATTCTTAATGTTTTGAACATTGAAAGCTTTAAGGATACTGATAGAACAAGGACACTAAAAATTCTCAGTTTCAAATGGTATACTGTTAAAAAATCAGGATTTTTTTTTCTGGCAATTGTTACTGTAAAATGGCGGACTTACAGCATCGCTGATTTTTACGGTAATTTATACCGGAGAAATAAGCGATCCCAGCTCCAATTGGTTGCTGTGGCCTACCGAGAAAACCGTAAAATTTTACAGTAAGATTTGATTTTTACGGTAATAGTTACTGGCAACATGGATGCCAGTAACAATTACCGTAAATTTTCCGGAAAATTTTTAACAGTGTACTTCAATTGAGACTTTATTGAAGTTAGATATTTAAATAAGGGTATTTTAAAGGAATAATTCATCCTGCAAAAAAGTACTGTGCTTTCTGAACTTCTCTATTTTTCTTTGAACGAAGAAAAGACTGCATTACTATTAAATTCTTTTTTTTTTTGTAATGAAATATTTCTTTGATAATTTTAAGAATTATAAACATCATGTAGAAAAAAATTAATCCAGTATTTAACCCTATTGTCCTAGAACAAGGGTCATAAAGTTTTTTTCCTCTCTCTTTTCCAGAAAAGTTTAAATTAATACAACTCATGCTATTTAATGGAAAGAAATTTAAAGAAAAGAATGAAGTCAAACGAGTGCATTGGAATAAAATCAGATAGGAAACTTATATTACTAAAGCACTGTACTTTTATGATAGCTCAAAAACATCAAAAAATTTAATTTAACTCAAAAAAAATTGAGCAGTTGTCTTCCAAAGAATGAAGTAGCTTTTTCCTGGCATTCCATACTGCTTAAGACATGTGGCACAAACAAAAGAATGGACAATTCAAAATCATACTTTTACAATATTAAAGATTACTATTTCTATGAAGTTTTCATCCTAATAATCATCCTAATAAAACCTGCCATATCAATAACAAGGTTACAGTAGAAAACAAATTTAACAAAAACAAACAACAAACAAATTGTAACACACATTTCCAAAAGAAAGCACTATCATTTTTCTCTTTTTTTTTTTGAATTTCATTAATATATTTTTTTTTACTTCATATATTTTTCTTTTTTTCATATCTTTTTTTTCAGTTCTCTTTTTTATTATTATTTTTTTAATTTCTTTTTTTTCAGTTCTCTTTTTTTTATTATTTTTTTTCATTTCTTTTTTTTTAATTTCTTTTTTTTTCAGTTCTCTTTTTTTATTTTATTTTTTTTATTTCTTTTTTTAATTTTTTTTTTAAATTTTTCTTTTCTTTCATTTTTCTTTTTTTTTAAATTATTTTTCAACATTTTTTTTTCATTTTTACATTTTTTTTTGGTGCTTTCATTTACAGATTTGAACATTCAGTATGGGATGATTATTAAATGAAAAAAAATGATGATTATTAAATGAGTATTGCGTAATTATGAACTTTTTGACATTTTGCAAAGGGATTTGATACCTTTAAAACAATATTTTTATGTATATTTATCTATTTTTAATAATGTCATTCTTACATTATTCAATATTGTTACTTAGAAAAAAAAGTTCGCTCAAAAAGACAAAAATTTAGAAGAAAGCTTTTAAATTTTCAAAACTTAAAAAAAAATACTGTCGTAAATTTTAATTTCATAATATTCAGTTATCAAAACTCTGTTACACTCATGATAATACGCTTAACAAGTTTAGGCATGGGTTTCGCTATTAATTTGTTCTTGAAAGAAAAATTGAAAATTTAGAAAGAGAAAAAGCTTAGAAAAAACACATGATTTTCATTCCAAACAATTTATCCTTTGAAGGTATAGCAATACCCATTCCTAATTCTGATAAGCAAATTGTTTCATACAAAACAAACTTTAAGCTCTTTGATGAAATTGTCTTTAAATTTAAGCACTTTAAATACCATTATTGTGAAAAAATTCAAATAGCAAAATATTGTTCACAGAACTCAAAACTATTAGTACTATAAATATATACTATATGTACCATATTAGTACTGTAACAGGTATATATACTATATTAGTACTGTGTTTTCGAGAGTACTATGGGTGTCAAACGTAATTTTAAGCCATATATATATATATATATATATATAGAGAGAGAGAGAGAGAGAGAGAGAGAGAGTGAAGCACCGTTTATACGTTTCTGAAGGGATTGTATGAAAAAAGCGAAAAAATGAAAAAAAAGTATAGCAGGATACATTAATATGTATTAAACTCTGCACTAAATTAAAAAACGTATAAATGATAAAAACGTATAAAAGAGAAACGTATAAACGGTGCTTCACTAATATATATATATATATATATATATATATATATATATATATATATATATATATATATATATATATATAAAATCGAACTTTTCACGCTTTTTTTCTTTTTTTTTCATAATAGAGGTATCAAGTTCATTTTAACCTTTACTCATACCATCAAATAAATTTCAAGTTAAAATAAATTTTTCAAAAAAAAAAATCTTTAAATCAAGTTAACAAATAAGGAAAATACACCAGTAGGGGCAAGCGTTTCAGTAGTTGCTACTTCAAGGTTTATATTTAAAAAATAGGAGTCCATGCCCCCCCCAATGGGTTCAAAAGTGCATCAAACGTGCAGGAGGTGTTACCTGCTGCACGTTTGGAACCATTGGGAACCCTGGAATCCTATTTTTTTAAATATAAACCTTGAAGTGGCCACTACTGATGTCTTTATACTGTTAAAAATTCAGGAAGATTTTCTGGTAATTGCTACTGTAAAATGGCGGACTTAACGCATCGCTGATTTTTACGTTAATTTATACCGGAAAAATAAGCGATCCCAGCTGCAATTGGGTTGCTGTGGCCTACCGAGGAAACTGTAAAATTTTACAGTAACATTTGATTTTTACGGTAATAGTTACTGGCAACATGGATGCCAGTAACAATTTTCCGGAAAATTTTTTAACAGTGTACCTTTTACGTAATTTTTCAGACGCACGGAAAACAGACAATTTTCCAGTTTTGTTTGAAAAAATCTCCATGATTAGCTTTGATCTTAAGCCCTCAGAAATAAACATTATCCTTAGTTTGCATGTTAATAGCAACATGTACAGTAGAGTGGTTCAAAAATACATGCAAAAAAAAAAAAGTTCCTCCTAAGTAACGGACCACCCCTCAATATTTTCAGACTTGTGTATAGCAATGTACTGAAAGAATTTTAGCTTCCTATTTCAACTGAAAGAGGGAGCTCAACCCCCTCCCTCAAAATTCATACGTGTGGGGAGGGTGGTTAAAAAATACATTGAACTGAAAAAACAATGCTACATATTATAATATACACTAGTAATATGAATTTCAATAAAATAGAAAAAACAGCTGGGGAAATTTAATGTTTCTAAATTTGTGGCATTTTTTATACTACGGCTAATGTTGAAACAAGGGTTCATTGGGAGCACCTTCTTAAAATTTGAGCAGAAAGCTAAAACTTTTACAGAATAATGCTATTAGTAAGTCTAAAAAAATTAATTTGAATTCAAGATGTCAAAATTCAAATTATGTTTTTCGCAATCACGAGTGCGTGTATGTAAGCGTGTGTGTTTGTGTGTGTGGGTATGTGTGTTCGTTTGTAGAGGGTATGTGTATGTGTGTAAGCATGTGTGTTTGTGTCTATTTGCTGGCATAAGTGTGTGGGTAGTTGTGTGTATGAATGTGTGTGTGGGGGGGGGTATGTGTGTGTAGGCATGTGTATTTGTGTCTGTGCGTAGGCATGAATGTGTGGGTAGTTATGTGTAGGTGTCTGTATGTATGCATGAATGTGTGAGTAGTTGTATGTATGTGTATGTTTTTGTGTATGTGTGTAAGCATGTGTGTTTGTGTCTATTTGCTGGCATAAGTGTGTGGGTAGTTGTGTGTATGAATGTGTGTGTGGGGGGGGGTATGTGTGTGTAGGCATGTGTATTTGTGTCTGTGCGTAGGCATGAATGTGTGGGTAGTTATGTGTAGGTGTCTGTATGTATGCATGAATGTGTGAGTAGTTGTATGTATGTGTATGTTTTTGTGTATGTGTAGGTGTCTGTATGTATGCGTGTGTGTAGGTGTGTGTATGTGTTTGTGAGTGTGTGTGTAGTTTTGTATGTATGCGTGTGTGTATGTGTGTGTGTGTTTGTAAGTGTGTGTGTGTAGTTGTGTGTGTAGTGTGTAGCGCGTGTGTGTTAGGACATGGGTGCAACCTGGAGACGACTTTCGCTATAGGAGTAGCATCGGGAGGAGCCGGTCGACGGTGATGCTGCAGAGGGTGGCGATGGGAAAATAAAATCAAAGGACATCAAAACAGTCAAGTGAGAACAATAAGCAATCGTGATTGCTCAAAAAAAAAAAAAAAAAAAGCGGATGGCCAGGACTGTAGCAGAAAAAAATTATTTTTTGAACCACCCTAATGTACAGGTCAATTTAATTTCATGTTTGCTCACAAGTTTAAGCATGCTGACATAAACGTGTGAAACAGTTTTGTCATTTTAAAAATAAACAAAAATATAGCTATTTATTAAAAATTGAACCAGAAGAATTAAAAAGTTCTGTAAAATTAATATTTCATAAAACGCATTGGCGTGAAAATTGGCATTCTCACGAACATGCAGCTAATAATAAATATGCATCATCATAAGAGGGATGAAAACAGTAGATTTGAAGTTTTTGGAAAAGTAAAAAGGTAGTAGTAGTGCTTTTGGTACATCCCAGAATTGAGATTATAAACACCGAACGTCAACTTAAACTTGCTTGTGCAGAAATTTCTGAAATTGTTCGAATGTGAAGTATGAAAACAAAGTTCCCCAAGTTTTAAGAGAGCACAAGATTAAAACGCGAACAATATTCAAGTTTTTAACATTGGAAAATTTTCCCATTAGAAACATTTTAATTTATCATTGAATTTATACATTTCATTAGTTATTCACCACTGTATAGTCTACAACAAATTACAATTTGAAGACAATAAATATTATTAAAAAAATTCTTATGATCAGCAATACTTTCTGCTGAACTATTGTTCAACGTTAAGGTGCAGGTACTCACTTGGATATAGAGTGAAGCACCGTTTATACGTTTTTGAAGGGACTGGATAAAAAAACGTATAATAGGTATAGGTTAATGTGTATTAGACTTTGCAGGGACCAATTTTAAAAACGTATAACTGATAAAAACGCATAAAAGAGAAACGTATAAACGGTGCTTCACTGTATATGTTTTCCTTTTAAAAAATCTATTTCTTTACAGTAGATCAGGACTGTATGTTTAATAAATTTTCAGTATAAAAGTTTCTATAAATAGTTATAATTATTAAAACTTATTCAGATTTAATGAGCAAAAAAAAATTTTTCGAAAAATGATGTCTTGAAATCTAAGATGTCTAGACAAAAGGATTTTGTCAAAATGCATTTTTAGTGTCATGTTGTCTGTCTCAATAAAAATGCTAGAAAAAATGTTTAAAGTACCGAGGGTCAAAAAATCATGATTTCGCCCAGAATTTAAAATTAAGCTTTTTGATTTATACTTAGATAGCTTTTTTTAAAAAGTTTATTAACTTCATTTAAACCAAAATAATTCTCTTTCAGAACGGAGCTCAAGATGTTGCTGCCGGCTCCGACCAGGCGAAAAGAATTTCATAAAAAAATTTGCTCCTCAAATTGACTTGGAACCAGCACCGTGAGCTGGTATTCTGTCTGATGACTATCGGACTCCTCAAATTGATTTGGAACTAGCACCGTGAGCTGGTATTCTGTCTGATGACTCACGCAATGAAGATCCTGAAAGACTACATTAATAAGCCCGGGAAACAGTACGCGAGATTAGATTGGAGCATGAGAAGAAATATTGTCGCTGAAGAAGTTCGCTAAGGGCAGTTCAGACCCTGCTAAAGAGGTCAAATTCACCAGAGATTCGGCACAGGTCGATGTCATTACGGGTCGTTTTCGCTATTATCTTGCTGGCTTCCCACCCCTATTCCACTTCGAAAAACATAAACGGGTGGTTGCATATTTTTCTAAGCTGTGTCAGCTTGTCCACCTTCTGTTTCGTTTTCAATTCACTTACTCTAACCAGGCATTTCTTTAGAAATATTTCTTCGTCCTTCTTGGTGTTCATGTATATTTTTTTCTGGATGAACGACATATCGCATTTGATGGTATTCAGGATTCTTCTGTCAATTCTTCCAGTGGTGCTTTTATCCACTACCATCTTCACGAAGGGCTTGATCGCCAATTGCAAGCACTTGATTGCAGTTTGTGTCTCTTTCCGGTTGAGCCTAAGTTTTACCGGCTCCTCCGCATTAAAGAACTCCTCAAACGATTCTCCGTCATATTTTTCAGGAGTAAAGTAATTAATGCGGGACCAAGAATCGGGAAGGTTTTCCTGCATGGCCTTTTCGGTCAGCAGGAAACGCAGTTCCGCATTCTGGTACTTCCGGATCAACACCTTCGTCAGCTTGCAGGACTGGCTCTTGAGCCGGAAACGCTCGTCGACAAACATGCACTTCCAGTGGATTTCTGAAAGTTGGGCATTGTCCCTGGAAGCGCATTCGAAACTCGTAAGCAGAACATCAAATTTCTGCTTAACGAGTTGAGTCGCGATTTGTCGACGATTTTCAGCCGTTCCGGAATAAGTCTTGGTTACCAGTTTGGGTGCCTCTTTTCCCAACTCTTTCTCCCAACACGGCAGTATCCGCGAGAGAGCTATGCTGAGGCTTGCTTTTTTCTCTTTTGATGGGCAGCCGTTCAGGTAATTCGCTACTTCAACCATCGGAGTGTTTTTCTGATGGTTCGGCTCGAACATCACAACTCCTTTGGTTTTTTCACCGATTTTCACATCTTTACTCTCGCTCTTGCCCTCGAGTGGGGCATACAAGACGCCATTTCTTAGGAAGCTTACGAATATGTCTTCCCAAGAATGTATCGGATTCTCAGACTCTAGATTTTCTTCAACTTTTCTTAGTACTTTGGCTATCCTTGCGACTTTCTCTGCCTGAGTGTCTGGCGCATCTTCACTTTTACGTGAAAATGCAAATGATTCCGAAATCTGTATTTTCTCTTCTTCTGATTCTATTTTGATGGTATGTGTCATTGGTATTGAGATCGGCTTTCTGAAATTTGAATTCCTGCGTAACTTAACTCGGGATTTTGAACGCTTTTTCTCTTCAATAAATTTTCCTTGTCATCCAAAGTGTTTCCTGAATCGGGAGCTTTTGGAAAAAAAGCCCGGTGGAAGTCATTTTCCTTTTTCCTTCCTAGCTCTTTCCCTCTCAGGAATGTCAGTCGAAGGTGAGATTTCTTGATCGTCACTTATAGTTCCCGCACTTTTGGAAGACAATACATGTCTGATATTTTCTGGTTCCCGCTCAAATTTGGCAAAAAGCAGAAGGAACAGCGTCTGGTTAAAGAGGACGAACTCTGGCAGCAGGAGATCAAAAGCGCTGACGCCATCAATCACTTGCTGGCTCGGAATGGGGAAAATAATGGACAGGGATTACGCAGGATCTCGAATCTTAGGATGGTCCAAAGTCATCAATCCTTACCGAAGACCCGTCTGCACTTCGAGTCTCAAGCTCTCACCGAAAGTGATCGCTGACGACTTCGTGACAAAAGAACCACCCAAGATTACGAGAAACAAAAACTTCTTTAAAGGAAAGTTTGAATGCATTTATACTGTAAAACATTTCCAAATTAATTTTACAAATAAAGAAGGGTGATACCAATACCTACACAACCAATAACTGCATAAAAATGTAGGGTTTTAGTGTAATAATATTCTTGTAAACTGTCAAGTTTTTCGAAATGTTTGGTAAAGTTTGACGGAAAACTCCGCGTGTTACAAAACAAAAACATAGGAATAAAATTAATGTATTTGTAATAAAAACAGTATAAATGCATTCAAAGTCACTTATCTATCTGCATAAAGCGCCGATAGGCAGAAGAAAAGCATGCAATCATACCTTTAAAGAAGTTTTCGTTTCCCGCCATCTGGTTTCTTCGTCAGCGAAGTCGTCTGCGACCACTTTCGGTGAGAGCTTGAGCTCGAAGTCCCGACATAGCCAAGTAGCAACACTGTGTGCACGTGTTGCTGCTAGACTCCGAAGGGTCTTCGGTCAAGATTGATGACTTTGGTCCATCCTCGTTCGAGACCCTGCATAATCCTTGTCCTTTCTCTTCCCAATTCCGAGCCAGCAGGTGACTGATGACGTCAGCGCTTGTGGTCTCTTGCTGTCGGAGTTCATCCTCTTTTTTCAACATACACTGTTCCTTCTATTCTTGAGAAGGGGAACTAGAAAATAATAGACACGTAGTGTCCTCGAAAATTTCGGGAACTATAATTGACGATCTGAAAATTACACCTTTGACTAACATTCCTGCGAGCAAAGAGCTAGAAAGGAAAAAGGAAAATAACTTCACACCACCCTTTTTTCCCGAAAGCTCCCGATTCAGGAAACAATTCGGATAACGAGGTAAAATTCATCGAAGAGAAAAAACATTCAAAATCCCGAGCTAAGTTAGGCAGGAATTCAAATTTCAGAAATCCGACCCAATACTAATGACACATAACATCAAAACCGAATCAGAAAAAGAGAAAGTACAGATTTCGGAAGCATGCGCATTTTCACAAAAAAAGTGAAGATGCGATAGACACTCAGGCAGAGAAGGTTGCAAGGATAGCCAAAGCTCTCAGAAAAGTTGAAGAGAATTTACAGTCTGAGAATCCGATACATTCTTGGGAAGACATATTCACAAGCTTCCTAAGAAATGGCGATTTGTATGTCCCACTTGAGGGCAAGAGCGAGAGCAAAGATGTGAAGATCGGGGAAAAAACCAAAGGAGTTCTGATGTTCGAGCCGAACCATCAAAAAAACACTCCAATGGTTGAAATAGCGAACTACCTGAACGGCTGCCCATCAAAAGAGAAAAAAGCAAGCCTCCTCATAGCTCCCTCACGGATACTGCCGTGTTGGGAGAAAGAGTTGGGAAAAGAGGCACCCAAACTGGTAACAAAGATTTATTCCGGAACGGCTGAAAACCGTCGACAAATCGCGACTCAACTCGTTAAGCAGAAATTTGATGTTCTGCTTACGAGTTTCGAATACGCTTCCAGGGACAATGCCCAACTTTCAGAAATCCACTGGAAGTGCATATTTGTCGACGAGCGTTTCCGGCTCAAGAGCCAGTCCTGCAAGCTGACGAAGGTGTTGATCCGGAAGTACCAGAATGCGGAACTGCGTTTCCTGCTGACCGAAAAGGCCATGCAGGAAAACCTTCCCGATTCATGGTCCGGCATTAATTACTTAACACCTGAAAAATATGACGGAGAATCATTTGAGAAGTTTTTTAATGCGGAGGAGCCAGTAAAACTTAGGCTCAACCGGAAAGAGACACAAGCTGCAATCAAGTGCTTGCAATTGGCGATGAAGCCCTTCCTGAAGATGATAGCAGATAACAGCACCACTGGAAGAATCGACAGAAGCATCCTGAATACCATCAAATGCGATATGTCGTTCATCCAGAAAAAAATATACATGAACATCAAGAAGGGCGAAGAAATATTTCCAAAGAAGTGCCTGGTCAGCGTAAGTGAATTGAAAACGAAACAGAAGGTGGACAAGCTGACCCAACTGAGAAAAATATGCAACCACCCGTTCATGTTTGACGAAGTGGAATAGGAGTGGGAAGCCAGCAAGAAAATAGCGGCACAGCCCGTAATGACATCGACCTGTGTCGAGTGTCTGGTAAATTCGAGTACTTGAACTGCCCTCTGCGAACTTGCCTATTCGCTCAGGAAAACTTTGGTTCCAAATCAATTTGGGGAGCAAATTTCTTTAAGGAATCATTTCCCTCTTGTCGGAGTCGGCAGCCATACTTTCAGCTATGTCCCCTGAAAGAAAATGTTTTTGATTTTAATAAAGTCAATAAACTTTTGAAAATCTAAATATGAATCTTACTTTAAAAGTCTAAATATTACATCTGAAAACTTAGGAAAATAATTAAACAGCATAAACATAAACAAGTGTAACGTGCGGAAGATATTGGGAGTCATTTAAAAAACTCTCTGATCCATTAGCACACTACATTAATGTTAGAAGTAGTTTGTTTCCTTGCTGTTGATAAATATAGTTATTAAGAAAAATACGAGAATCCAGGGGACTAACACAACATTTTCCAGGTTATCTATGATGAGACTTTTGAAACCTTGTTTTTTCATACAAATCTTTATTCGTTCATACACTTCAGTGTGTTCATCCGCTGGTTGGGCCACAGGTCCTTAGCTTTTATCTTTATTTTCTGAGTTGCAGCTGCTGTCTTTGCACTTACTTCTCTATGAGAGTCCAAAATATTTTCAGTTACCAATACGAAAATAAAACTATTCCCTTTATGAAGTTTTTGCCTTTAGCTCTGTCGTAGCCATTCCAGAATGCTGATCTCAAACAAGAGCGAAATAAGTGCTAAAGCACAGAGCAGAATACGAAAAAAAAAAAAAAAAACACGCAGTAACTTAATTTATGAAAATTTACGGCGATAACTTATTTGACACTTAAAGGTGATAGAAACCTGTACTGTCAAAAAATTTCCGGAAAATTTCCGGTAGTTGTTACTGGCATCCATGTTGCCAGTAACTGTTACGGTAAAAATCAAATGTTACTGTAAAATTTTACGGTTTCCTCGGTAGGCCACAGCAACCAATTGGAGCTGGGATCGCTTATTTCTCCGGTATAAATTACCGTAAAAATCAACGATGCTGTAAGTCCGTCATTTTACAGTAACAATTACCAGAAAATCTTCCTGAATTTTTAACAGTATGAAATTCCGGAACGCGTTGCTGCAAATAATCTTACACGTTTCGAAATTTTCTTACTGAACAATTTACGGATAGAAATTTTAAAAAGAATAATTTGAATTTTTGGCATCTTGAATTCAAATTGTTTTTCGCAATCACGAACGTGTGTGTGTGTGTGTGTATGTATGCGCGTGTGTGTTTGTGTAGGCGCATGTGTGTGGGTGCGTGCGTGTGTGTATGCATGTGTGTGCATGTTGTGTACGCAGTGCTGTGTGTATACGGGTGTGTGTGTAGGCATTCGTGTGTGTATGTGTGTGTGCATGTTGTGTATACGGGTGTGTAGGCATTCGTGTGTGTGTATGTGTGTGTGTGTATGCAGTGCTGTGTGTACTCGCGTGTGTGTAGGCGTTTGTGTGTGTGTATGTGTGTAGGCGTTTGTGTGTGTATGTGTGTAGGCGTTTGTGTATGTGTGTAGGCGTTTGTGTGTGTATGTGTGTAGGCGTTTGTGTGTGTATGTGTGTAGGCGTTTGTGTGTGTGTATGTGTGTGTAGGCGTTTGTGTGTGTGTGTGTGTGTAGGCGTTTGTGTGTATGTGTGTGTAGGCGTTTGTGTGTATGTGTGTTTAAGAGCGTGTGTATGTGTGTGCATGTGTGTGTGAGTGTGTGTGTGTGTAGGAGTGTGTGTGAGTTTGTATGCGTGTGTATGCAGGATATGGACACAACCTGGAGACGGTTTTCGCTATAGGAGCAGCATCGTGAGGAGCCGGTCGGAAAACAAAATGATAGCACGTCAAAACAGTCAAGTGAGAACAATAAGCAATTGCGATTGCTCAAAAAAAAAATTATATTTGTCTACGAGTTTTTTAGGATTTACAAATTGCTGTTTTATATATATATATATATATATATATATATATATATATATATATATATATATATATATATATAAATAAAAACAGCAATTTGTAAATCCTTAAAAACTCGTAGACAAATCGGGTAATATAGATCACCTTCGCTCAAATCTCAGAGAAGAACGATCTCTTCGCCTCCTCGTATTAATGCAATACTTTCGTCAAATTTGACAATAACAGGGGCTTTCATGCCCAGTAGAGATGAGTTCGGGTCTTTTTGAGAGCCCGGATCCGCCCGAGCCCGGGTGATATTGTCTCGGATCAAAATCGGAGCCTGCCCTCGAGCCCGAAGGAAACTTTCTTGCTAAAACAATTTTTTTCAGAATGAGCCAATTCCTTCAATGCTAAAACAAAGAATGTTTACTTCAGCTTAGTAAATTAATAAAAAGACTGAATTCTAATTATATATACATATATATATATATACATATATATATATATATATATATATATATATATATATATATATATATATATATATATATAATTAATCACTTTTTTTGATCCCACTAAGATTTTTAAGCTATTTAATTAATAACAGAATATTTACTTGAATATAGAAAAATATTAACTTTTCCTCACTAAAGAAATAATGCATTTTTTCTCACTTGCTGGGAAAATGGATAGCCAAGAGAAGAATTTAAAAAGAAAGAAAAAAAAGCTGATCAATATGTGCATTCTATATTCACTCTACTTTTTAGTGATACTAGCTCACTCTACAGAAAATGGCAAAGCCTTTTATCAAAATCTTTTCATGCTTTTACTTTTACATAAAAGAAAAAAAACTGTCCGTAAGTTGTTAACACAAAATCTATTTTTGCCACTTTGGCAAAAACTGGCAAAAACCTATTTTTGACGGGCGGTAAAACGCGTGGTTTTTTCCATGGTTTTTTCCGCCCCCGGAAAAAACTTGCCAACCCTGGATTGTTAATGAAAAAATGTTACGTCAAATGTTCTTCATTAACAGAAGGTTCTAAATTTTCTCAAAATGCTCCACTTCAAATGCATTACAGCATGACATATTGCAATAGTAATCGCAAAAAAACACTATAAATAAGCGTTAATTCATTTTCTGGGGGTTTTTTTGAGCAATCACGATTGCTTATTGTTCTCATTTGACTGTTTTGATGTCCTTTGATTTTATTTTCTCACCGCCACTCTCTGCAGCATCATTGTCGACCGGGTCCTCACGATGCTGCTCCTATAGCGAAAGCCGTCTCCAGGTTGCATCCATGTCCTACACACACGCGCATACATACACAACTACACACACACACACGCGCGCACATACACACAGCCATACATACAGACACCTACACATACACACATATATACAAAACTACTCGCATATTCATGCATACATGCAGACACCTACACACACACACAAACATACACACAACTATCGACACATTCATGCCTGCACTCAAACACATATGCCTATAAACACATACACCCCCCACACACGCATTCATACACACAACTACCCACACACTTATGCCAGGACACAAACACACATGCCTACACACACATACCCTGTACACACAAACACACATACCCCCACACACTAACACACACGCCTACATACACACACTCGTGATTGTGAAAAACATAATTTGAATTCAAGATGTCAAAATTCAAATTATTATTATTATTATTTTTTTTTTTTTTTGTTGTTGTTGGTTTAATTATCACATTGATTGAACTGATTTAAATATTCCTTTCATTTTCTCACAGTAGGAAAGTGTTTATTTGCTTTGAATTTGTTTGGCGATCAACAATTGACTATCTTTACTTGAGTCTGAGCCCGCTTGAGCCCGAAATCTATTTTCGGGGGTTAGAGCCCGAGCCAAAAATTTATTTTCGGTTCTAGAGCCCGAGCCCGTCTCACCTACAATGCCCAGGACATGAAACGCGGTGGTTTTGAAAACTTAAAAAGTACATCATGAACTTTATATTTAGTTTTAAGCTGCGTAAATTTACGCTTTCTAAGTCGAAAAAAATGACGTATTAGTATTTGTTGAATTTCGCACAACGCCCTTAAGGGTGCTCTTCACTGAGAGTCTGAAAGCTTCGGATCCAATGCTAACCTACGGGGAAAGTTAAAGGTTATTTTACAATATTCCTTTGAAGTTTTCGGGTCAATTTTTTTTCTGAGTATTTTTCAAGCCTATGTCTGTGTATATTAGTTTTTACTTTTTTGATACGTCCATTCTTCGATTTTTTAAAATTCGAGAAAAAATGAATTTCTTCGAAAACGAGGTACTGTTGGACCTTTCGCTCTGTAAAAAAGCTGCAAATCGTGCTATCGAAATTTTAAGAACGCCCCAACACGCAAAATATTTCCAGCTCTCTTTTGAGACTAAGTTTGAAATGATGCGACCATTTCTAAAAAAATATCGGGGTTCCAACCATCTGAAATATTTTCGAAAAAGCTCAATTTCTCTACTAAGCCACGCCCCTCACCGGTCCCTCCTTTCTTGAGGGGAAAAACCGGGTGAGGTGTATAAGATTTACAATCATTAGCGCAAACGACCGTTTCCATTTACTACTCCCCTCTTTTCCGGAGGCATTTTTCAATGAAGGAATGAATGAGTGCTTTTGAAAGTGAATCCACATGCTTGGAAACATCTTCACGATTTGATATGTGTTTAGAAAGGATATAGTTTTTAAAGAGTGCTTCTGAGATAATTCTTGTGAATTCTTGTGCTAAATGACCTCCTGAATCCAAATATGATCACCTTTTTCCATTCACATGTCCCGCTTTTTTGGAAATGTCGCCCGCAATTTTTCAGTTTTTGACAGTTTCATAGCCATTATTTTTATTTGGAGGGGAAGGGATCGTTATATTATACATTAATACTTTTCTGAGAGGCTAGAGAGGTGCTAAGTTTGTACGCAAGAACATATGGAGGAAATTGGTGAACTCATGGGGGGTATTACCACTTATTATATTTATAAAATCATCAAAACCCATCCTTTTTTCTAGGGTTTTTATTTACAATTTTTTCCCTTATTTTTTGTTATGAAATCAGAGTATAGGACTCACACCTATAAACCCTATATCTGAAAAAAAAAAAAAAAAAAATTCACGTTGTAAATTTAAAAAAAAAAGGAAGTATCGCATTTTGCATAAAGTTGCATCGCAGACCTTCAGTGAAGAACCTTTCCGTGTTACTCAAATTATTTCAGGGATATAATTAAAATTAAAATGATCTTAAGTATGCTTATAATATAGCATTAATGAATATTTCTATTTCTGGGGATGCACTACCACCATTACTTTTCACTACATCAAGAAAGCATAAACAATGGAGCTGGTGCATCCAAAGAAAGATAAATATGTATATTAATGCTACTTTATAAGCAAATTTAAGGATGCTTTTCACTGAGAGTCTGAAAGCCTACGGATCCAATGTTAACCAGGGGGAAAGTTGGATGAAGGTTTTACAAATTCCTTTGAAGTTTTCATGTAAATTTTTTTCCGAGTATTTTTCAAGCCTCTATCTGTGTCGTGTACTTTTTGCTTTTTTGAAATATCCATTCTTTGATTGTTTAAAATTCGAGAAAAAATGAATTTCGTTGAAAAAGGTGGTAGATACTGTTTGACATTTTGCTCCATAAAAAATCTGGCAAAATATTTCCAGCACTCTTTTGAGACTTTGTTCGAAATAGTGCGACCATTTCTAAAAAAAAAAAAACAAAAAAAAAACGGGGTCCAAAACCGTATTTCAGATATTTACTAGATATTTGGAATCTATTTTTGTCTATATTATACTATGTTACTGCAAATGTAAACGCATAAAATGCTTTCCACAGCTCAACAAACAGTTTTGAAAATAATTTCTCGAGCCAAACTCGTAAAAAATTCTTTACAAGGTATGTACACATTGATCATGTAATTCATAATACAGTGAAATCCAGTAACAACGTACTTCAAAATCGGGACTGAAAACTTATTTGGTTGAAACGGGTGTTTCGTTATACTGATATACGTTGTAACAGGATTTCACTGAATTTTTCTTTTGAAAACTTTCTAAGGAGAAAAATGATACATACCTGCATTTCTTTAAAGCATGAATGAGTATAAAAAAATTGTTTTAAAGCAGGGGGGGTTCCCAGGGTCGTGACCCCAAATGGGGTCGTGTAGCGTTTCTTATTCGGTCGAAACGTTATTCCTACCACAGTATAGTTGTGGGTGGATCGAATCTAACATAGCAGTTTTGTAATGTAAGATCTAACGTAGCTTTCACAATGTTGCCAGGTTAGGTCCACACCTAGCGATACTTTACTGACATGTAGGCTACGGGATCACAGGTCCTTCCGAACTCCCCGTTTCCTAACATAATTGAAGAACCTGAAATTGTGTTTTTGGCGTTTCAAGTTCAAAAATTTGCTGGTGGAAGATCACAGGACCTCTTACTTACTTCCAAATACTACCAGAGATCGTCTAAAAGTGCATTTTGAAAATTTTATTTTCGTGAAAATTAAAAGGCATAGCCCCCAAACAGAGGGCTTGGGAAAATAGGGAGTATTTCTGAGTAAATAGTATGCTTACGATAAAGATCATGTTAATTAAATATCGAAATGGTTCCCTCTCCTAAACAAGAAGCTAAATCCTTTCTCTCGCTGTATTTACATATTATTAGGAATTAGGAGTCAATAGAATAGAAAATGTGGGATCTCAAAAAAGATTTTTGTTCTATACGAATGAAAATTACTTGATAATCATTTGATTAGAACATTCATTTTATTCTGTGACTGAAGACACGATACGATAATTTTTCGGCACAGAAGTGCGTAACACAAAACTTAAAAAGAAAAAGTTTGTCTTGATTTGTTTTTTTTCTTTTTAAATTGTGAACCCTTACTTGTACTTATAATTGCTTTCCTAAATGCAAGCTGTTAATTTTCATTTTTGTTTTAACTTTATGTATTTCCTGCAAATCTGTTTCTTGCCCTTTTTTATTTTTTATTATTGATTCATTAAATGCAAGATGCATGAAAACGAGGCAGAGCGATAAAAACTTTAAAATCTGGCAGAGCGAGGCGTTGAGATTTTTTTTCACCTAAGTATTTCGAGGTTTTTTTTTTTTTTTTTTTTTTCAGGCAGATATACATGTAGGTAATATTTTCGTGCCTCCTGAGAAAAAGGACAACCCTTAATATTTTTTATGACAACTAACGAGGATCAGACACTCACAAGACTTATTAGGAAATTTTAATAAAAACTCAATGTGTTGAAGTAGAAGCATTATATACACTATATGACCAAAAGCATTGGGACACTTTCAAAAATTCACATTTTTAGGGATTTCTCGAGAAATAATAGACCAATTGCTCTATAATTTGCTTCGCATAAAATGTATACTCTAGTTGTCATTTTCCAATAAACATTAAGTCTGCTATTCATTTAGGGGACCGACAACAAATTGAGGAAAAAAGTTTTTTGATCATTTTTCATTGCAAATTGCTGGGAATAAGCTATAATTTTCAGAAATGAGTTAAAAATCTATCAAAAACTTATTTTTATATTTTTGTGAAAATATCTCTTATACCCATGGAAATATAAGCATTTCTTCCGAAAATGCAAAAAATTTTTGACGGTTTTCGTCTCATATTACGCAGAGTATTTCGTCAAACGTTACTAAACTTTTAGAATATTTGACAGCATTTTAGAGAAACATAATAATAAAATTTGAAGTTAAAATATTGAAAATTTGATGAAATATGAACAATTAAAGCTATTAATTTTTCACTGCGCATACACGAAAGATAGCAATTTATAACGTTCATAATTCAAAGCTCAGATACATCCTACAATCCATGAAAAAAATTCCACCGCAATTTCTTTAAATTTTAAAAAGTTATCAGCGATCTAATGAGCCGAATTTCTATAATTCTAGGATAGACGACGAATGGTAAGGGATTGTTAGCAAACTGGCAACACTTTCCTGCCATCGTTAGAGTGATTCATGATAAGAACGGATTATTTGTTGCTGGTCCCCTAAATGAATAGCAGACTTAATTGTTATTGGATTTGACGTCTGGAGTATACTTTTCATGAGAAAAAAAATTACAGAGCAGAGAGCAATTGGTCTTTTATTTCTCAAGAAATCCGTAAAATTGTGAATTTTTGAAAGTGTCCCAATACTTTTGGTCATATAGTGTATGTAATACCTCATGTATTTTGCCGAATTTAGTAACTGGGAATCTGAAACTCTAAAAGTGCTAGGTTTAGTTTTATTCCAAAATTTCAACGAAGATAGTTTACAAACATTGAGAGTGGGGGAAGGAGTGATTTTTGCCTTTGAGTTTGGAGCAGGGTGAGCACCCCTGCATACAAACAAAGATCACAGAAAAATCTTTAATTTTTCAAATTCAGGAAATCCTTATCCGTAGCCGTCCGCGACTTTGCCGTTGTTATGCTCAATTTGAAAGAACTTTCACCATAACAACCCCTTGAGAAATGCTATCGTAGCCTTCTCATCTACATATAAAATTAGATAAATAAATAAATATTTTTTCAAAAAGAAAAGGATTCAAAGATAAAGATTAGGGGAATTTTCTGGTCACCAGTGGTGAGAAAAGGCAATTATAGTAGCCACATTTTTTTCTATTCGCCACTGCATTTGTAAAACAGGTAACTAACCAACAAAGTAGTGTTTAATTTAGCACTAAAATATAAATATTATCAATTCAAATAAAGGTTAATGTAACTAATTAGTGGCATTAATGTTTATTGTACAATCAAGTATTAACTATGCAAAGAGGATCTAGTTTCATTTTTAAGAAGAATGTTTTCTGGCAACTCGGATAGGGTTGGGGAGAGTGGCAAACAGGCAGACGAAGCGAAAAAATTTCGCCAACCGATAACTAGTTAGTCTCCAGTTTTATTCGGCACTCGATTTTTCAAATATATTAAGTAGGATCATCCATTTTTAAAGAATATTTTTTGGTTAGAATTTGGAGTTCATTTCGTTAAAATTCAGTGTGGTCATGCGGGCTATCTTTTTTTTCCTTCCTTTTTTGAAATCATCAATTTTCAATAACGAACATTTTTCTAAAAATAAAACGAATTTATGAATTTATTTATTGCAAATATTCATTCATTCGTTAATTTTTCCTAGATGAGATCTGAAACCGTATTAATGGGGGAAAAAATCTTTGTTTCAAAATTAATTTTAGCGCGAATACAAATAAATTAATATCACAAGTAGGATTGCAAAATGCGCGGCAATGTAAAATTTCGCGCCTTTTACATTGAGTTATTTTTCTTTTACTTATGTAGTCAAGACTCAAGAGGGAAAGAACTAGAATTTCCTTGGAAGGGTCTAAAAAGCTGCGGTTTCATTTCGCCGACAGCTATACCTCCCTTGACTTGCACAGCAGGGGGAGCGTCCGGTCTGTCCCCCTGCAAAATGTGACAGGTCACATGATCCACACTTTCATCGGTCACCGTTCGTTCTATTGGCTGTTGAAGTGTCAATCATTTCACTGATGTACACTGCTTTCGTTTAAAGAAAAGGCCCATTTTCAAGCGAGATCGTTTTTCTTCCCCACTGAAGAGCAGCCTTAAGAGATTTTTCGCCTCCAGCTCATGGGATTCCTATTCCGGGCTGCGCTGATGAGTGCTAAAAAGCACGAAACTGCAGTCTTCGGATGGAATAACTGAGCTGGCGGTGTATTTTAAGTATTTCTGCCTTAGCCCTGGCTTTAGGGCGGTAACTTACTACAAAATACTTTGAAATATGTTAGATAAGAGAGATTTAAATAGATCAAGTGTTGCTGATCATTGTTTCTGCCTTTTTTTCTGGAAGTGCGGTATATAAGGTTAAGGAAGCAAGCACCAGGCGATGGCTTTTCGAACTCGAGCCCCCCTTCCCCCTCTATGACAACCAGGACTTACGAGGTTTGAAACATGCAAGACAGTTCTAATTTTTCAACGGAGTTGGAAATTAAGTCGTTTTATTCGTTTATTTTCCATTATGTATTCATTCATTCTTTTTTGTACTCATTCATTTTATCAAAAATACTTTTTAAAATCAGATAAAGCATTTTCATAATGAAATATTTGCTAGTTTTCACTTTGACAAATGAAAAAAAAAAGGGAAAATTTTCGACTTCTTTTTATTTTTTGAATGTATAAAATTACAGAGGTGCTGAAAACAGTTAATACAATCTTGAGATTGTACATTTCAACTAGAAATATACTCCATCCTGGTTTAAAATTAGAGATGGAGCAAAGCATGCTTGGGAGTTCATTTAGACCTCTTTCTAGAGCAGAAATAATTATGAAATATTTACTAGTTTTCACTTTGCCCAATGAAAAAAAAGGGAAAATTTTCCACTTTTTATTTTTTGAATGTATAAAATTACAGAGGTGCTGAAAACAATTAATACAATCTTGAGATTGTACACTTCAACTAGAAATATACTCCATCTTGGTTTTAAATTAGAGATGGAGCAAAGCATGCGTCGGAATTCATTTAGACCTCTTTCTAGAGCAGAAATAGTTATGAAATATTTACTAGTTTTCACTTTGCCCAATGAAAAAAAAAGGGAAAATTTTCGACTTCTTTTTATTTTTTGAATGTATAAAATTACAGAGGTGCTGAAAACAGTTAATACAATCTTGAGATTGTGCATTTTATCTAGAAATATACTCCCTCCTGGTTTAAAATTAGAGATGGAGCAAAGCATGTGGGGGAATTCATTTAGACCTCTTGCTAGAGCAGAAATAATTAACTCACAAGCTTGAAATTACAAGCGGTAGTTCGTGTTAGGAAGTTATAAAATTAGCGCACTAAAGCAACTTTCTGCGAAATTTAAAATACTTTGTAAATATTTTCTTCATTTAATTTTTTTCTAAAAATTTCAAAAATTCAAATCTCGTGCCAGAGCGAAAGACATTAACTCAGAATACGGAACTTTTCCATAGTCATTAGCGTTAGGAAATCACACATTCTCCGCACTTAGGCTAAGTGCTCAGCAGAATTTCGATTTTTTCGGCCAACCCTAATGATGAATCCATTATTTTTAATTGTTTTATTGTTGAGTTTTAATGGCGCAAGAGCCCTTGAGGGCTACACTGCGCGAACCATTATTTTTGTCTCCTACACCGTCAAATTCAAAACTCGGAACATGAAATTTTTTCATTATAACCAGATACAGTCGGCGGTAAAAACATATTGAACTCTATTCCCCCCCCCCCTATTTCCCTCTTTTTTTTTATATATCAAATTCATTGCAGAAACTTTACTCCTGTCATAAAAAGAAGAGAAAACAATCCAATTCGCCGCCTAAGTCACTGATTTCGAATTCGGGCATTTCCATGATAAGGTCAACCAGATCATCAAACTTTCAAAATTAAAACTTCTAAACAAATGAGGTGTCAATTTAAATGTGAAGAGTTGTATATTTTGAAATGCCTGTCTAAAATTTGATCGCTTCAGTTATAAATAAGTTACAGGAGGTTAAACTAAGGTCAACATCTTGAGTATTTTCAAACCATATTTGGTGACTTTCAAAGAGATTCTGTTTTCCCAAAAAATACATATTAATTTTATGAATTGAGATGAATAACCATTTAAAGATACAATGTGTTGCTGGTGATGTTGCAAAAATGTGTCAAAATATAATTCATTTTGATTTGTAAAAGAACTCCTCTGGGGTGCATTAAGTGTTTTACATCCGACACCAAAATGCGCAATGAATTATGCTGAGCCAATCATTTTAAAGCTACATACATGTATTTTTGGGAACAAAGTAAGATTTTCAATTTTATTGATGTAACCTATTTTGATTTTGTAACAAGTGATAATTTTTTTCCAAAATCTCTGTGTCGGACGTTAACTTTTTTTTACGTCCGACACCATTTACGTCCGACACTTTTACATTCCTTTAAACGACACATGTTTTCAACTGTGATGAGCCATGACATGATCAGTATAAAAAAGTATAAAAACCATATGCATATTTCAGTTTTGGGGGTGACCCACTTACCCCAGTGTCCCACTTACCCCAATAAACGCTACTTTTGAATTGACTAGCTAAATTTTGTTTCCCTATATGTAACCTATAATTTACATATTTATAACTGTAATCATTGTTATGTATTTACGTTTAAGAGCAATAGTTAATGCCCAATATGAACAATTTACGTCTGACAACGAAAATTTACGTCCGACACCGAGCTAAAAAATATTTTTAAAATAATTTTACTCTTTATAATATCATTTGAAAACTGTGAAATATGCTTCAATCATAAGTATACTTTTGGATTAAGCTGTTTTTAAATTAAAATGTAAGCCAATTCACAGACTTTTAATAATTTTGAAGTGAACCATCAATTTTACTATTTGTGTGTTTACGTCCGACACCAACTCTTTAATTTTTAATTTATACTTTAGGGATCTATTTTGAAAAACCAACATGATTTTTTATTCAGTGGGGTGTAGTAAGTATCTTGGAAATAAATTTAATAATTTTGGAACAGTTTATATTTGGTAAATGGAATTAAAACTGAGAAATTTTTCTTCATTTTTTACGTCCGACACCATGGAATTGCCCATTCGATGCCTCCGAAATTTAAACCACCTGTAACTTGTCCGTCGTGTTTGGTTGTATTTTTTTTTTTTTTCCTGTGCATCCCAAATCCCGTGCCCAGCAATCTGGGCTCAAACCTTGTCAAAGCACAGATGTTGCGAAACTTTCCATTTATCAAACGAGCTGGTTGACTGTTTCATGGGAAATGGTAGATTTCGGTGGGAAAGGGAGAGACGTCGAGATTTTTACGCCATTCTTCTGGAAAGCGGTCTTATCAAAAAAAAACTATAGGTCACGATCATGAGTTATATTCAGTTTGCAGTAAAAACAGCACTCTAAAAACAACAATTTCAAAAATCAACTCACATGTTTCATATCTAGCTACTTATTTAATCCCGAATTCAGTATTTTGGAAATTCATTCGTATTGCTAGCTTTTAACTAACTACACTGCTTTTTGTTAAACTCTTTAGCACGAAAATACAGATTAGATTATATTACTTCTGTCCCTTTTCGTTTTCTGCACTACTTGTAATTGAAAAAAAGTTGGTAGAATGAGAAATCAATAGTTTATTTTTCCTTTAAAGTACAAATGAAATGTTTTAAATAACTGATTGTTCTAAAAATCTAAAAAATAATAGGATATGTCTTTGAGGTTCCTAAGCAAAGTATGCTCTAAATATCAAGTGTATAAATTATGAATTGTCCAAATGATAAGTACAATACTCTCTTTTTACCTATTCTCTAAATCTGTACACTATTTTTTAAGTCATTTTTTACTATTGATCATTTTATATTTAACTCATTGTAGTATTTGTCGGTGGGAATCTTAAACACCAAATAAAGTTGTATTTATTTATTATTTCATTTAATATTATTATTTTTTTTATAAAGAAGAAAAAAATACACCGAGCAGCTAGCAAAATTCTTTCACAGGTGTTTAACTGTTCGATTGAAAAGATATTTTTTCTTTGCAAGAAAAAAGGGAAAACAACCTCACTGGTCTATAAAAAAAATTCATATAGTTTAAAGCAGGGTTGGGTTTTGGACTGTCCAAAACTGGTTTAGGACAGAACAGGTGGTTTTTACCGTCCAAAATAGTCCGAAACTGTTTTAAACAGTCCAAAACTATGCGAAAGCTAAATGGGTGTAATCTAATCAATTTGTTTTAACGCAAAGTTCGTAATGCATAAATATAGATATTAATGAGGTTTAATTAATGAGTATTTGATAATATTATTCTCCAAATATTCATTTAAAAATATTTTACTTAAAGAAATGGCAGTAACTAGTACATAAAATCTTCCTTATGTAACAGTTGGTAGCGTTATGAACAGAAATACACAACACTACCAAGACAACTAATTTCAGTTCCATTTATAACTCAAAGGAATGTTATTAAATATGCAATAAATATTGAGGTGATAAAAAAAGCTTAATGTTTTTAATGGTTTTTGCAAATAGTTTTTACATAATGTTTTAATAAAAATTACTTTTTTAATCATAGATTAAAGAACAAGAAATTGTTGATTAAACACTTAATTATAAAACTCTTGCGCTATTTCTTTTTTAGTTCATATTTTTAATATAATACATTCTGTAACTACAAAAATTTGTAATTTATTGCATTTAAGTCAATTATTGAACTATATTTTGAACACTTTCTTTTGCACACATGCATAAATGTCGAAAAATTTGGTTAATGAAAAAAAAAACCTTCTGCATACAAATTGAAATTTTTAATGAAGAATTTAATTTCTACGTAACTAAATTAAAATCAGCTGCATAAATAAGTTATATACTATATATATATTTATATTTGAATACCCACATTGAATAAATGTATTAAATAGTCCAAAAAATAGTTTTGACAAATTTTTTTGTTCTGTTTTTGATATTTCCTCACAAAATAGTTTCTCAAAAAATAGTTTGATACTTTCGGACACAAGGGTGACATGGTAAAACCTTGCCAATTCTGCTTTCATTCGCACGCATGCATAAATATAGGGAAATTTGGTTACAAATATCAAAAGAATAATAAATAAAAAATAAAATAGACTCATGCATACAAATTGAAACTGTATTCAAGAATTCAACTTCTGTGTTACTAGATTAAAATCAGCTGTACAAATAAGCTGAATGTTCTTATTGAATAAATGTTCAATCTAAAGCATTACTTTAATACATTTTATTTTATTTTTAATGTTTTTTCACTAAATATAATTTTCCTAAAAACATTGTTTTGGATTTTTTCGGGCAGTTTTGGACACAAGGGTTTTTAGCGTAGTGTCCAAAACCTTGCCAACCTTGGTTTAAAGATCAGTAAATGCAAAGTTTCATTTTTGAAAAAAAAAAAAAAAAAAAATAGGAAAAGAAAAATGTAATGGGGAACAAAAGCATTGCTGGTCCGCGATTTTTTTGTAAAAGATCTGGGCGGTCCACGGACAAAAAGACTATCATAAAAATGTGGTACATTACTTTTGAGTTTTTTTATATGATTAATGAATAACAATAATATAATTAATACACATGAATTTTATAGAGTAGATATTGTAATTTAAAATTTTGAAAATATCGAAATGCATGGTTTTTTTTTAAAATAAATGTCGGATATTGATCGTGATATAAATCATGATATATATTAGCGAATCCTAACGGCACATCTCAAAAAACAATATAGCAGAAAATCTAGAATTTATGCAACACATTAACTGATGTATTCTCAAATACTGCAATACTAGCTAAAGAAATTATGGCGTATAACATTTACTGGTTTGGTTGTTCAGTCTAAATTAATAGTGTAAAGAGTTTGAAAATTGGCGGTATAAATTTCAACGCATTAATGATATTGATTATATGATTCAAATGCCAACGCCAGGGTTGTCCGGTTTTGTCCAGTCCGGAAAAAACCAGGAAAAAAAAAAGCAAGTTCAAAATATCATTTCGTCAAATTTATCCCCTTTTTTCGATAAATTAAAAATTCTAGCTTAAAAATGAATAACTAACTGATTATCAGCAAATAAATATATTGATTCTTCTCATTGAGGAAATACTTTTGCTTCAAGTGATCACACATGCAGTTGGATAGGACAATATTATGTGATATATTGATTGTTTTATTTAAAACAGTTTTCTTTTAAATGGTAGCACCTTAAAAAACAGATGAATATAACATTGACTTTTCATGGTTTTAATGGAAATCATAAAAAGTTTACATTTGTTTTAAAACATAAAAAAAATTAAAATCTGTCTTAAATATGAAATCATCATCATCATAGTTGGCTCGACAGCCCAGGGTGGGCCAAGGCCTTCCTTTGGAGAATCTTCCAAGACGTCCTACTTTTTGCCTGGGTTTTCCAATTTTTAACTTTGAGAATATCGAAGTCAGATTCAACAGAATCCAACCATCTCATTTTTGGTCGTCCCCTTCCTCGAATTGTCACAGGTTTTGCAGCAAAAACTTTTTTTACTGGGTTTTCTTCGTTCATTCGAGAGACATGGGCC
Organism: Uloborus diversus; assembly: GCF_026930045.1. Taxonomy (NCBI): domain Eukaryota; kingdom Metazoa; phylum Arthropoda; class Arachnida; order Araneae; family Uloboridae; genus Uloborus; species Uloborus diversus. Next base: position 199,346 of record NW_026558421.1, read on the forward strand.
GCCCAGTTCATTCTCCTAATTTTTATGCTTTTTATTATGTCAGGTTCTCTAAACAATCTGTAAATTTCAAAATTGAATCGTCGTCTCCAGACACCGTTCTCATTGATGCCTCCAAAAATGCTTCTTAAAACCTTTCTCTCAAAAATTAATATCTTACGCTCTCCGGTTTTAGTCAAAGGCCATGTTTCAGAAGCATAACTTAGAACTGGCCTAATAAGAGTTTTATAAACCAAGATCTTTGTTTTTCTTGAAATCAAAGACGATCTGAAGATGGGGCGTAGTCCAAAAAAGGCCTTGTTTGCCAACGTTATTCGGTTCTGTATTTCTGAGATTGTGTCATTTTTGTTGTTAACACAGGACCCAAGGTACGTAAAACTGCTAACGATTTGAAATGAATGTGTACCAATTTCTAAACAAGTGTTCCTGTCATTTGGCGGAATTTTTTGTACAGGCATATACTTGGTCTTGGAGTCGTTTATTTTTAGTCCCATTCGACCAGCAGCTATCTCCAAAGATGAAAAGGCCTCTTTCAAGGCTGGTACAGTCCTAGCAACTATATCAATATCATCAGCATAGGCTAAGATCTGAACTGATTTGTAAAAGATGGTGCCCCTAGTGTTGATATTTGAGTCACGAATAGCTTTTTCCAAAGCAATATTAAAAAGAAGCAAGACAATGAGTCGCCCTGTCGAACACCATTATTAACATTTAAATCCTCAGAGAGGACACCTTTGAATTTTACCTTGCATTTAGTGTTGTTCATAGTGCACATTACAAGTCTAATTAATTTGCTTGGAATCTTGAATTCATACATTGCATCCATTAAATGTTTTCTATCCACACTGTCAAATGCAGACTTAAAGTCTATAAACAAGTGATGAGTGTCAATATTAAACTCAATTGATTTTTCAATAATTTGACGTAAACAGAAAATTTGGTCTACTGTAGATTTTCCACTTCTAAACCCACATTGATAACTACCAATTTCTGAATCCACAAATGGTTTTAGTCTCACAAACAGAATATTGGATAGGATTTTATAGCATGTGGTTAGCAGGCTGATGCCTCTATAGTTGGAGCACTTAAATATGAAATATTAAGGTAAAATATGAAATTGGCATAAAGAGGAAAATGTTACACTGAAATAAAATTCAGTTTGTTCTGAGATTTATATAAATTTAAAGCTAAGCTTTTTCGTTTCGGTTTTCACTTTCAGTTTTTAATATCCAACTAAAACTTCTTTAGGTACTATAATATATTTCCAAACACGCATATATTTTTTTATTACTTAAATCTTGATTTTGTAAATGTTAACGATTTTTGGAACTGATGTGATATATCCCACCCTTGGCGACTATTTCCTGTGGGCGCCAAAAAAGTGTCGCCAAGAACGCTGTATGACAAGATTTGTCGTACATCGTTCCTGGCGATGCTTTTTTGGCACCAACAGGAATGATCAACAAATACTTTAAGAAGACAATCATTAAACCAACATAAAACAACAATAAACATCGCGATATATGTAACAAAGAAAAATATTTAAGAACACAATACTGAAAAATAAGTGCACTTACCTTTTTTTATTCTTCTCCCTCTAGCCCCGCATCAGGCCGTGCACATATGTCCCGCTCTTACGGAAATTATCCTCTTTTTTATTATTATTATTACGGTAAAATTATTAAACTGTGTTAGTTTTGACAAAAAAAAATCTTATTTTTGCTTTATTTGATATTCTGCCCAATTAACGTCACGCACTACTTCCAAAAATTTTATAAACATGTCCTCATTTTTATACTCAATTCTTTTTAAACAAATAATATGCCAAATAACATTGAAAATCCCCCCCCCCTCCATTATATGTTGGTAGACTACTTTTTACGCTCCTCCAAGTGGATTCAATAGTGTTTGTGTGGCAGCCAGTAACAGGATCAACAAAATGCAATTTATGATTAACTGTTAAATGATTGTATCCCTCTTCCCCTAATTTAACACAAGCCCAACAATCTGAGTAAACTGTTGTCCCTGGCAATATCCACTGTTTTATGACTTGAAATCAAGTTTCCTCCCTCCCCCTTTCCCCAACAGCAACCAAAAAAATTTTACCCGACCCCCCCCCCCCCCCCGAAAAAAAAAAAAAAACACTGTCCCTCAACTGCGTGACCCCGATTATATTTCCGCTTTCCAAATTTTGATTCACCTACTTCAATAATTTTCCCAATCCCTCTATTTTTTCGGATTTTAATTCTACATAATTTAAAATTTCTTCGTTTATATAATTTCTCCAATCTGCTAAAGTATGAGATGAAAAAAAATATTGCTTTTCAATATCTGCAGTCTTTTTTCCTATTATTATTTCATATGTCAACAAAAATATCTCTTCTAATTTTAATTTACTTTAAACTGAACCATGAACTCCACCTAATTGTTGTTTCTTTGCCAATAACCTTTTTGAAAACAAACACAAACCCATCTGAACATCTTTTTGTTGCTTTAATTTTCATTACGGAATTACATCGAGAACATTTCATTTTGAATCAACCCAATTTCCCTCAAACATTCTAAAAAAAACATCCTTATTTTCAATTAATTTGTAAATAAAAAATCTGTTTAGCACTTCGGTACGTCCAAAGGTTGGACGACCTGACGAAAAATTAAAAGATGACTCAGTCATAAATTTCAATTGATGTTTTTCAATAACACTGCAAACAGAACTCATTTCAAATTATAAAACTCAACTAAAGTAACAGAAAATAGTAACAATAAGAAGAATACTCTAAAATCAAGTTTGAATTGAAACTTTATTTTAAAATTAGTTCAAATTAAAATCCCCCTAAGAGCGGAACATATGTGCACCTACCTCCTCGGACACAAATGCGAAAAGAATTAGTTCACATCTCTGCTTCCCAGGTATATTCTGCAGGGTTACTAGGGGTTACCGGAAAATGTTTTATCGCCAACGTTGGCGATTTTCGAAATGAGCTAAAAATTCAATCCTCGCCAGGGGGGGGGGGTATATCACATCTGTACCCAATTTTTAAATAAAACTGAAAGCAAAAATTACACATGTCATGTTTACTATTTTACCAGGATTGCCAACATTGGGGGAACAATTTGCGAAGCATCTGCGGTGATTTTGAGGAGCATTTTGAAATTTTGAGGAGCATCATGCTTATGCAATGACAAAAAAAAAATATCAACATGAAAATGAACTGATAAAGTCCGCACACCAAACAGTCCATTGTTTTGAAAATTGCCCGAAAGCAAAACATACAGAAAAAGCGCTAAAGATTGCAGAAAAAATTGTTGCACCAAAGTGTAAAAACAACATTTTCCGTGTATTTATTAAACTATGATTAAAATGCAACATTCATTGTGTTTCTGATAAATGATTAATTAAATAAAATCCATTTTTACTAAATAACGCAATCATCATAATAATCGTATGTAATAACTTAACAATACCCGATTTAACGATTTCCTCATATTGATGATAGATTTCACTAGTCCGGATTTAACTGTACTGAACGTTCCTGTCCTCGATTTAACGATATCCTTGCTTTAACGATAACTTTTCCCATTCCCTTGACAATCGTTAAATCTGGGTTATACTGTATTAAACATATGAAAAACCAGTGGATTTTGTCCTATTCGACGTATTTCTTCCGCCGACCCAGGCGTCTTACGAACGAGCTGATGTGTGCATCACATGACTTCCTTTTACTCCAATTTAATGTCATTTTCTCATTATTGCCATTTTTAATATGATTCAATAGTTTACTCTCTAAATATCACCAACAATGGCCAAATTGAAACCAGATTAAAAAAATAAATAAATAAAAATTTGCCAAATTTGTCGTCAAGTTGGCGACAATTTTGGCGACGAAAAGACTAGCGATAAATCGCCAAGTGTCCGCCAAATTATAACACCACTTGAGTTTTCAACGAAATTAACAATGATTCCCCCCCCCCAAAAAAGGGGCGAAAGACCCCCTTTGGAGCATACGAATGCAACCAAAAAAAAAGGTGCACAACTAGATCCCACTAGGAGTCTACGTAACAAATTTCAATTTCCTAGGACATTCCGTTCTTGAGTTATGCGAGACACATACATACATAAGTACTGACGTCACGAGAAAATTCGCTGTAATTAAGTCGGGAATCATTATGGATATTTCGCGTATCTATACGTTCTTAGGCACTTATCCACGTGTGGTCGAGTCGAAAAAAAAACCTCAACATTCATTCGGGGGTGATAAAAATGGAAATAAAGGCTGATTTTTGAGTGAATTTTTTTTCGCGAATACAATACTTCCTTTTTTGTAAAAGGGAAGTTCCTTTCAGGAAGTTACTTCCTTTTTTGTAAAAGGAAGTAAAAAGTGGACAAAATGGCGACCCTGGCCCGCGCATACCGTTACGCACACCAACTGCGCAAATTTCAGGACAAGAAACGTAATTAGGTTAAGATTTGAAATCAATAATTTTTACATTTCTTCAATGACTTGAGATGTGCCGCTATTGTCGCTGGAGAGTAATTTATCGCTACGTATCATTAGAGCCCCCTATAACTGGAGAGACCGACGCATCCGCCATTTTGGAGCAAGCGTACAACAGGGAAAGCTACCTTTATTGGCAATCCTTCGCCAGACAGGGAACGAGAGAGTCGGAGAGCGAAGGTGAGCATTGGCGAAATTTTGGAAACAGTTGGCGTCGTTTCCAAGCTGCCAGTCACTTCGCGGGCGATTATTTATTCATTTCTTTTTTCTTTCTGCATCTGCTGGAAATCTGAAGAGCTGAAATCCTTTTATGGAGCTGTTTACACAATTAACAGCCGAACAACCACCCATTTGACTCAATTTAACACATACTAAAGAAATGTAAACATCAGCAGCAATGCTATCGCTACGAAGCACTGGATCAAGTTTGCTCCAAAATGGCGGATGCGTCGGCTCCTCCACTGTAGGGGCCTTACGTATCATACATGCAGATACGTATGCATAAGAACTTAAAGTCATTTAAATGGATCTACAAATAAAGGGTTCACTGGAAAAAGCGGCCGTAAGTACCGTAATTAAATAAAAATGTAAGTTTTTTTCCGAATAAAATGACCATGTCAAAAGGAAATTAATTTATTTTTTTAATATAAAATATTATTTCATCTGGAATGATTAGATGAATAAAAATTAATATTTTTTTTCAAAAATGAGTACATAAAAATGAAACAGATTTTATTTAAAAAAATCGACTTCGGTATTTTTACAGAGCATCCTTTATATGTCTCTAAATTTTACATATACAAAAAAAAAAAAAAAATTTTTGTACAAGTCTTATATTCTTTTGTCTAAAATACATATCTGAATATAGGAGAATTTTTAAAAGATAAGTATAAAACTAACAAACAAGGTATGTAAAATTACATTAAAAACTTAATATAAAAATGTTTTAAACGTAGTTAGCTTATTTTCCGATAAAACAGGTCTAGTTTGAGAACAATTCTGTTAATGACACAAGCGATGTAGCAGATTAGAAAAAAAAATAACGCTACTAGAACATTTTAAAAATCAGGTTGCATTTAAACAAACAAACGAGGTATGTAAAAATTACATTAAAAACTTAATGTAAAAATGTTTTAAACGTAGTTAGCTATTTTCCGATAAAACAGGTCTAGTTTGAGAACAATTCTGTTAATGACACAAGCGATGTAGCAGATTAGAAAAAAAAATAACGCTACTAGAACATTTTAAAAATCAGGTTGCATTTAAACAAACAAACGAGGTATGTAAAAATTACATTAAAAACTTAATGTAAAAATGTTTTAAACGTAGTTAGCTATTTTCCGATAAAACAGGTCTAGTGCGAGAACAATTCTGTTAATGACGCAAGCGATGTAGCAGATTAGAAAAAAACATAACGTTTCTAGAACATTTTAAAAATTAGGTTACATTTAAATCGCATAGCTAGAGCACAGATTACTTGTAAGATACAAGAGAGGGGACGAACAAACGAAACAAACAACATCTTAGTTAAAGCAGCAACATGTGGACATATTGGTAAACGAAAATATTAGTTAAAGCAGGATTACATTAAATAATTTTACACACAT